>NC_081756.1:21558390-21858390 GCF_963082965.1 Carassius carassius | reverse complement strand
TTTGACAGGAACATCAAGCGACACATCTGCCCGAGTCGAGTCAGAACGGCGTAAGGGGAGAGGGGGGCTGGTAGAGGGTGCTAGGGGTGTAAATAGGGGACATGTGTTGCCACTTTCAGGAAACATCAGTCAGAAATTCAGTTCATCAGGTCCACTGAAAAGTTAAGTGGCTGCATATTAGGATGCTTTTACTGTTTTATATGCAGCAAGCAATCTCAAGGGTGCAGCAGGTCCTGTTTGTTCTCCCTGTTCATTATCAGAGTTTTATCTGATTCCGTAAGAAGTGTGCTTCTGATAAAGCCTGCTGCAACACTTCCCAATGCCTTAATACTTCATTAGCCAACAACACTGTAAAAATTAGAGTGCTGACATAAAATACACACTGTGCTACACCAAACTTGTCTGATAACTTCCTCGAAAACCACAGAAGACTTGCCACATATTCCAGCGTTCACTCTCTGAACTATTCCATGCCCAGTATGTGGATAAAGACATGCATGCTCACATCTGGAAGAGGAGCAAAGGAAGAGGAGCAGGAATCGCTTAAAAATTCTGGACAAGTATTCCCGGAAGAGAAACGAGCTGGAGGAGCTCTGAACATTCTGCCTGTCTACTGCACCTCTGAGAGACACAGATCCAAACTCTTCTGAGGGGAGAAAATCCAAGGACTTGGGCCCTTGCTCTCTGAGAGTGTGTGTTTGCTGCCTCAGCATTAGCCCTGCCAGAATCTGAAGATGTGGGACACAGAGTGTGAGAAATTGTATGCAGCACCACAGCCTGTAATGTGTGTGTTTGTGTGTGTATGCTCTGAATCCAGTGTCACATGCACAAGGCACCTACCCCTAGGCCTGGTGTACCACACCACAGAGTAAAAGCTGTACCTGAGAGACCATATGTTTGCATCTCTGGTAAAACAATCTTGAAAGAAGACTGAACATCTTACAAGAGAATTCGCTTTTACTTTGTGTAAAAATATATAGTAGGTCTTTCTAATATGACATCTGTCATATAAAAAAATCTCTCCTCTTCGATCCTCTCACAAATGTCTATTCTTTTCTTTCCAATCTGCTGGAAAGAAACAGAGAAAGAACAAACTTGCCAACATGCCTTTTGAAGCATTCGACTGCCGTCCTAGACCTATGGACATACTTCTCTAAAATTAAGTTTGCAATTTCTGAGCGAAAGCAAAACAGAGCAGCCTGCATGTCTGTTCTACAGTGAGTCATGTATGAAAACATGTCCCTCCATGGAGAACACCGACCCAATCCTCACCACGCAGAATCCCTTTCATCTGGAACAAAAGCCCAGGAACTGGACACAATAGACCCACTTCAAAAAAAATCCTGACATCGTCTACACGAGCAGAGAAACAAGAAACAATCAGTGTTGGCTTGTTCTAGTGTGATGGCAACAGGCTCCATTCATTCACTCTAGTTTATGAGCTGAAAACAATATATACAAATCTCTTTTCAGTGCCTCTTTTTACATATAAATTCAAAATAGCAGCAGTCTTTTTGCGCTATATGGCATTTGATTTGCAGTCTCTGTGCAGAAATACACAAAAGTTATTGATTTGCGAGGCAAGAACTGCACCAAATAGCAGAGATTTCAGGCTCAAAACAGTACCAAAGTGAAATACGGAAGGCCACATTGACCAAATTTTATTTATTTATTTTTTATAAGTCTTTCTCAAGATCAACTGTGACTTTTCTCACGCTCTGATATTAAAATCTATAAAAATTTCTATATTTTTTTTATTTCACTTGACATCCAGAAGACATGCCTATGTACAGCATTTCACACAATATAATTTCCCATATTTCATAGGTTAACTTAATTCATTAAACATTGAAAATGCTAAATATAACATTAGAATGTTGAACCGTTTGTTCTTTGCCCATCATATTTTATAAGAAGTCTAAATGTATCATGATATTTAAAACATAATAACTGAAAATGTACTGATTTGGAAATTTGCCTTTATTAAAACTGTCTGAATTATTACTAGTGCGGTTTTAATAGGACAGACAGAGAGAAATAGAGAGAGAGAGACTGGAATTTTAGTGTGGAGGACAGAATTCTAATCTAATAGTTTATTTTAAACTAGAACTGAGAAAAAACTGAGAAAACAAACTTTTGACTCAACCTAGTTACTGAGCCAATATCCTTGTGACAATGTCCTTTTTAATTATTATTATTTGTATTTATATAATTAAGGTATTATATATATGAGGTGTTTCTGATGAAAATTCATTTTTGAACACAAAATAAACATTTTAAAATAAATATTTTTTCACCTCTTTTATTTGTATGATCTCTTTCCATCTCTCTCTCTCTCTCTCTCTCTCTGTAGATGGACATGTTTGACTGATAGATCTGTCATCATTCCTGCAACTCAAATTGGAGTGTGGGTGCTGTAGATATCTTTTCTTTCATCAGTGTGCTGGCCTGTGGGTTTGAAGTGAGCGCGTCTGAGCCTTCTCCTGGACTCCCCATGAACTTGATTAGCTGTTTGGGAAAGTGACATTTGGACTGAGCAACTCAAACATGGAAAGAGTGAACTCACTGGGAGAGCTGTCATTCCAATGCGTTTGAATTCTTGTATTGGATAACACTCCAATAATACAAACCCTTGTTTCCATTTTCCTTTGGAATTCCCTGTCATCTGTGTGAGTGAAACTGTTTGACACTTGCCAGAAAATCTTTGAATTAGATGTTTTTGTTTATTACACCACTTGTTTAAATGTGAACTGAAAATGTGTCAGCGCTAAGAATGAAAATGAAAGCTTTAGCCTAAGGCCTAGTCCACACGGACACGGGTATTTTTATAACCGGAGTTTTTCCTCCTGCGTTTAAAAAAAAAATCCCGTCCACATGAAAACGCCAAAACATGCTATCAAGCGCAGTCAAGAGCATGCCACACCAGCAGGCGGCGATATAACCCAAATTGTAAAGTCACCTTGGCCAATCAGAAGCAGTCAGCAGCGCACAATCTGACGTCAAACACAGCGGATACCGGCGCACACTCTGACGTCGCAAGGCAAAAACCCCGGTTATACTGTCCACACGACAACACTGCAACCGGCGTTTCTGAAAATGCTCACCCTGGCCGTAGTTTTCAAAAATGTTCGGTTTCGGTGCCCTGAAACTGCGTTTTCGTGTGGACGAAAGGCCAAACCGCGTAAAAAAAGTCACGGTTATAAAAATACCCGTGTCCGTGTGGACAGGGCCTAAGTTCTGCCAGGAAGACTCAATTACTTTGTCACTAATTACCTTCATCATTATCCAATCACGTCTTTATACTTCGGTATAAAAGATCGGTACTTACACATGTTTTAGTTCGCAGATGCCGACGTGATAACAACCGCAGATGCCGACGCGATTGTTCATTGCTCAAGCTTTCGCGTTTATTGATTTACTTGCTATAGTTTATAGTTAAACTATAAACGCTATAGTTTGTGTCCTGCAAACTATTGCGAGTTTGATGTTCCTCTCTAGCTGCACACGGGATCGTTGGCTTTTCTCGGTGTCGCGGTGACTATCTGCGATCGTTCATGTCGGATGATATACAGGCTTTCGGCTTTTCTCGGCAGAGAATGTGAAACATTGGCGGAGTTCCGTGTGCTTTCCAGGGTTGCCAGGTTGTCTCAAAACAGTCAATTACTACTTAAACTAGCCCAATCGCGTTCAAAAGTAGTTTCCCGGGAGAATTCACATCTGCAACCCGCAGCAAAAAAAAAAAAAAAAACCTGGTCTTGACAACGCCGGTGCTTTCCGAGATGTCGCGTCAGCGCCGCTTGGGTCTCAATCAACAAATATTTAATCTGTACGCTCACGTGAACCTGCACAAATGAAGTCTCTCCGGACCAGAAGACAGAATCAAGGCTGCCGGTCTCTTTCCGCATCTCGCCTCCATCACTTCATCAGTCTACAGCATTATAAGTATCATTTTTGTTCTATGCACTTGTGGCGCTTGGGCATTAATTTTATTCTCTGCAAGGTTTTATACTCACACGTTCAAGATAAAGCACTGGGCGTTTCGTGCTTGTTTATCTAGCAGACTCTCACTGCATAATTAAGAGGTTGATCATATTGCATGCAATGTTTTGAATAACTCTTTCGTAATGAAGCATTTTAAGGCTCGTAATAAAAGCTACAGTCTTTTATACTGATAAAGATTGTTGTTCGCATTATTCATTTCTGTAAAAATATGCTTTGTCTAGCACACTTAAGATATTTGTTGTCTTAATCCTATGCTTTAATCTTTGTTTATTCAGTCATTGTTCATTTGCGTCTATTCCTGAATGCTTCATACTGGAATGGGATTCTATGGCTGCAGATGCAGAGAACTGTTGCTCTCACCTCATCTTTACACGGCTTACTCTTGGACTGGCGCTATTATGAACACTGGATCTATCAAGCTGATGTATATATGGACCCTTTCATTTGAGTTGTAGGTAAGATTCGGCTCAATGCTCAGCAGACATCTTAAAGTCCACGTGACACGGAAGTTGCTGCAGACTTTATTTCAGAGTAGTGACATATCTCCAGTTTAAACCGAATATTAATTAGCAGGCATGGTTACGGCAGTAAATAATGGGCAGGAGGGCAAACTGGTGCTAAAATCACAAGAAAGATGCAGACGGACAAAACAGGCGTTAGTGGTGCAGACACTGCTGAAAACGAAACCCCGTCATATTCTGAAGTTGAACTCGAAGGAAATGAAGTGAACCCATGGCCATATGTATGCTCTATTATGCAGTGTAAACTGTACTTGCCTAGGAAGACCAAACTAGCAGCTTATAAAATCTCGACAAGACATCAACCCTTCGCAAGAATGTAGAGGTAAGCTAAATAATTGCATCGTTGCATTGGTGGTTAAAATGAAGCTTTGACATTTTAGCAAGAGGTTTTGCACAAATTAGCCAAAAAGACAGTGGTGAGGAGTCTGCTATTAATGTTTTAATGATGTACGCGCATTTATAGTGCGTTCTTTCACTGTGTGATTCAGTCTCCTAAAATGCATTTAGAATGATCACAAAATTGAAGATATAGGGGCAGAAAATTCACATATTTATATAATTTCATATATTAAATCAAAATCACACAAAGAATGCCATCTTTTCCTCCAAAAATCATCATGAATATATACATACATATATATAACAGTTCAGTAAACAAGTTAATTAAGAGACTTGCGTTTTAGAAACCATATTGCCTTTTTAGCTCTATTTCTACAACAAAAAATGATTCCAAACACAGCCACCAAAGCACAGTTTTGCGTCTCTGAGCAACGTGACATTGTTTCGTTCCTGAATGAATCAAACGTTTAAATGATTCGGTTCAATCGCAATGACTCACTTATTAACAGTGACTTGCTGACACATACTGGCCATTTTAATTTCACATTTAAAGTATCTTTTGATTTTTTTAAAAATAATTAAATTCTTATCATTTCAAATGAGTATTCAACATTTTTTGTCTTGTATATCAAAACATTATTCATGCATTTGTAACTGCAGGTTAAATGCATTCTTGTCCTGCACTAAACAGTGTAATACATCTAAATGCCACTTCCAATGAATCTTCTGCATTTCCTCTGCATTAAAGGATGAGTTTGTTGATACTGATTTGCCTGGTAACAGCCAAAATGTTTAATTATTCTAAATACAACCCGAATTCCGGAAAAGTTGGGACGTTTTTTAAATTTTAATAAAATGAAAACTAAAGGAATTTCAAATCACATGAGCCAATATTTTATTCACAATAGAACATAGATAACGTAGCAAATGTTTAAACTGAGAAATTTTACACTTTTATCCACTTAATTAGCTCATTTAAAATTTAATGCCTGCTACAGGTCTCAAAAAAGTTGGCACGGGGGCAACAAATGGCTAAAAAAGCAAGCAGTTTTGAAAAGATTCAGCTGGGAGAACATCTAGTGATTAATTAAGTTAATTGATATCAGGTCTGTAACATGATTAGCTATAAAAGCTTTGTCTTAGAGAAGCAGAGTCTCTCAGAAGTAAAGATGGGCAGAGGCTCTCCAATCTGTGAAAGACTGCGTAAAAAAAATGTGGAAAACTTTAAAAACAATGTCCCTCAACGTCAAATTGCAAAGGCTTTGCAAATCTCATCATCTACAGTGCATAACATCATCAAAAGATTCAGAGAAACTGGAGAAATCTCTGTGCGTAAGGGACAAGGCCGGAGACCTTTATTGGATGCCCGTGGTCTTCGGGCTCTCAGACGACACTGCATCACTCATCGGCATGATTGTGTCAATGACATTACTAAATGGGCCCAGGAATACTTTCAGAAACCACTGTCGGTAAACACAATCCGCCGTGCCATCAGCAGATGCCAACTAAAGCTCTATCATGCAAAAAGGAAGCCATATGTGAACATGGTCCAGAAGCGCCGTCGTGTCCTGTGGGCCAAGGCTCATTTAAAATGGACTATTTCAAAGTGGAATAGTGTTTTATGGTCAGACGAGTCCAAATTTGACATTCTTGTTGGAAATCACGGACGCCGTGTCCTCCGGGCTAAAGAGGAGGGAGACCTTCCAGCATGTTATCAGCGTTCAATTCAAAAGCCAGCATCTCTGATGGTATGGGGGTGCATAAGTGCATACGGTATGGGCAGCTTGCATGTTTTGGAAGGCTCTGTGAATGCTGAAAGGTATATAAAGGTTTTAGAGCAACATATGCTTCCCTCCAAACAATGTCTATTTCAGGGAAGGCCTTGTTTATTTCAGCAGGACAATGCAAAACCACATACTGCAGCTATAACAACAGCATGGCTTCGTCGTAGAAGAGTCCGGGTGCTAACCTGGCCTGCCTGCAGTCCAGATCTTTCACCTATAGAGAACATTTGGCACATCATTAAACGAAAAATACGTCAAAGACGACCACGAACTCTTCAGCAGCTGGAAATCTATATAAGGCAAGAATGGGATCAAATTCCAACAGCAAAACTCCAGCAACTCATAGCCTCAATGCCCAGACGTCTTCAAACTGTTTTGAAAAGAAAAGGAGATGCTACACCATGGTAAACATGCCCCGTCCCAACTATTTTGAGACCTGTAGCAGAAATCAAAATTGAAATGAGCTCATTTTGTGCATAAAATTGTAAACTTTCTCAGTTTAAACATTTGCTATGTTATCTATGTTCTATTGTGAATAAAATATTGGCTCATGTGATTTGAAAGTCTTTTAGTTTTCATTTTATTAAAATTTAAAAAACGTCCCAACTTTTCCGGAATTCGGGTTGTAACTGATTCCTTTAATTAAGAACATCTAGTTTGAGATTAATAGACCTATCCCAGGGGTGTCAAACTCAGTTCCTGGAGGGCCGTAGCCCTGCAGAGTTTAGTTCTAACCCTGCTCCAGCACACATATCATGTAGTTTTTAAATAAACCTAAATGATTAGATTAGCTGGATCGGGTGTGTTTAATTAGGGTTATATCTAAACTGTGCAGGACTGTGGCCCTCCAGGAACTGAGTTTGACACCCTTGGCCCCTTGACTCCCTCCCACTGTTAAAATGTAACTAAGTAATTTTTACTCTGAGTAAATTTTAAATGAGCTACTTTTTACTTTTACTTGAGTAATTTTTAGACTGGTACTTTTACTTGTACTTAAGTAAAATTTCATTAATGTAATGGTACTTTTACTTGAGTAGAATATTTTTGTACTCTTTCCACCTCTGTTAATTGTTTACATCAAGATTAGCAATGTGTGGTAGTAAGTTTAAGTCAATTTCGATTTTATGCGGACTTTAAGATACAATCAATGCTTGTTTATTTCGCGCATCTACTGGTGTTGGTTCATTCTGTCTCTCATACCTATCGACTTCTGTCTTACTTGGCTGTTGTGGCCTTCACATTACACTCACTGTGGTGGCACCTTGCATAACTCCTACCGTGTGGTCTATCAGGTAAGTTTGTCCAATTACTGTTCATGAAATTCGGCCTATCTTGGCCTTCACATATTATAGTCTATCGATGTCTTCGCTTAATATTGAGTATTTTTTTTTATGGTCTTGCTGATCTGGCTCATTTTCTATTTTTGGGAGGGAATCTGTTTCTTCTGCGGATTCTCTCAGTTAGATGGAGTTCTATCAAGGGTGCACAGGAGTCTAGCCTAAGGAATGTTGTGGATCTGTATATACTCTTAAGTCACTGCTAGGACCCTAATTCTACCTCTATCTTTTAACCTAAACTAATGGCCTCTCTCACTCAATGCGGTGGTTTCGAATTATCATAATCCGCATCAATTGCTATGTACATGATCGTCCCCACCATATTTCTGTCAAGATTAGTCTCTAAACTATTTAACATAAACTCAAGGTACAGTTTAATACTCTTCGCAAACTAATGGTGGTGGTCCTTTTCACATGCTCCTCATGTTAAGTCAATCACGGTCTTCACATACAATGGCCAATCGTGGTCCTCTACACATGAGGCTTTCACATCAAAGTCCGTCAGGCCTCACTTTACATGGCCTAACGAGGCTTCACACTACTCACCCTAAAGCAGCTTTTGCTCATTTGACCTATCGTAACCTTCAGGTAAGTGAATTGTTTACAACTGCTCAGGCCTATCGCGGCCCCCATCTCTGCTCCGGCCTATCGCGGCCCATCTCCTCTACTCTATAAGCTAAATCCTTTTAAGATATAATCCGATATAAAAATGCGCCGCTCTTTATTTTACCTAATGGAGCACCCCTTTCCAAGGCTTGTTTTAGAACACACTTAACCACTGTTATCAAAAGCTGCAGTTTATCCCCCTCTCTCTATACCGGCCATTCATTCAGAATTGGGGCAGCTACTACAGCAGCTGAACGAGGAATCTCTACGTCAGCTATTAAGATCATAGTCAGATGGTCTTCCTCAGTATTTGAATCATACATCAGACCTGGTTCAAAAAAAATATTCTCGAAGCTCCGCAAGCTCTCCAGTAACAAATCAGGTAAATTTTCATGCAATTACTGGTGTTGGTGTTACTGGCGGTATATTAAAAAAAAAAAAAAAAAAAATTATATCCGTATGGTCTATCGAGGCCTGCATATGTCTGGCCTATTGTGGCTATATCTGTGCGGTCTCGAGGCCTGTTTATGTCTGGCCTATCGCGGCTATTCCTGCATGATCTATCGAGGCTGCTTATGTCTGGCTAATGTGGCTAATTAAAAAAAAATAATAATTCAATTAAACATAGGCATATGAGGTTTAATCTAACGTTTATCATACTGATTGTTAAGTCTCTTTATATCTTCCAGGAACCTTTAGGTTTCACAACCGGTGTGTATACCTTCATCTGCTTATTTTGGGGGGAAGGCTGGCCCCGTCCAGTGGTTTCACAATCCACCTATTTTTGGGGGTCGGCTGCACCCCTGCCGCCTTCTTCAGGCAGGAAATGCCGGTCTGCTACCCTCGGATTACGAACTATGGATGGGGCCTTCCGCCAAAGAAATGTACAATAATGCTTGCTGAGTTGTCAATAAATGTATGCTTCGTACATTTTATCACCCGAGTCTTTCTGGTAGAACTTGGATCTCAAAATTTGCCAGCACGAAAAGCATCTTAATGCTGTTCATGTTGCTTTTCGAAATCATTTTTAGAAATGTATACTCTGTAATACCAAATATTGTTATCTCTGTGTACTTTATGTGGATCACAGGCATCCATAAAATCACTGAAAATTATGATTTGAATGAAATCTCTATTTTCTATTTCTCAGTTTTTATCTTATTTTGTGAGATGCATCCTCTTTGTCTTTCTCTGATGCCCTTTTCAATATGGGATACCTCTAATCACGACAATTAACGACGATTATTAATTAAAAGCTGAATGGTGCAGAGGAAAAGAAAATGAAAGATGAAAAATGTTTACTCATTCTAACATTTAGGATTACATTACATGTGCCAGAGGCACATATTTTGTAACCCAAACTGCAGCAATTCTTCAGATAATTAAAAGGTTCCTTAGACTAAGAAAAAACTGTTCTTTTAAGAATTATTCTATTAAAGGTTCTTGTTTTCCTGAAAAAAAATCCAATCTGACTAAGATCTACAGTGTCTTGAGCCTTATTAATGAACAAATTAACATTATTTAGACATCTACATAACTTGCATAAGAATAGTTCCTTTTCAGGAACTCGAGCTGCGTCGAAACGCTTTTGGGGAACGTCCCTGACGAGACCGACTCTGAATATCGTGTGCAATCAGTCCATCGGAAAGGCATGACGTCACGGGCGGGGTGACGTAGCGACCAGGAAGCTATAAAAGCACGTGCCGTGCAGCTGGCTTCAGCTTCGAATCTGTCAGCAAGCGCTCTGTGTGTGCATGTGCAAAAGTCTGTCTGTTGGTCCTATTTATTGTTGTCTGTCCCTTAGCTTAAAAAGATCGCTAAAACAGCTACAATATGCCTAAACAAAAGCAAAAGACCAAACATTTGAAGGGCGATTCCAAGCCGCGTTACAGATTGTGTGTTCCTCCCTGCACTCGCTACATTACGAGTGGGGATACACACAGGCTGTGCGTGGCTTGCCTGGGATCGAAGCACGCTGAGTCGGCTCTCGAGGGGGCCGACTGCCCGCATTGTGATCGTTTGCCAATGCGGACGCTTCGATCCCGGAGGGCTCTCTTCGAGGAGGGAGCCTTCACCAGCGTTCCTCGCGGTGCTGGCCCCGCTTCTGCCGAGGCAGAGCGGCTGCTGCACTCGTGGGGTTCGCAGGTGGATCTGTCAGAAGGAATGGAGACGGGCCAGTCCTTATCTCCTTCCTCATCTGCCAGATCCGGCGCCCAAACCCTGGGTTCGGAAGCACGCTCGTCGGTTTCTTCCCCCCAGGGTGAGGGATCAGCTCTTCACCTCTCGTCCTCCGAGGAGGTCGATGTGGAGACTGTTGCTGGGGATTCGCCACCCCTGTCGCCCCAGTATGAGGAGCTGTTGGAGGTGGTCACGCGGGCAGTAGATAAATTAAAAATTGACTGGCCTGCTGAAAAACAGACTGAGCCGCAGAGAAGCAAATTAGACGAACGCTTTCTGCGGCCGAAGCAACCACCTCCACGTCGGAGCCTTCCATATTTTCCCGATCTCCATGACGAGTTATCGAGATCGTGGAAACACCCGTATTCGACCCGCCTCTTTGGCCCCGATTCACTATACTATGGCAACGTGATGGGGCTGGGAGAGCGTGGTTATAGAGCGATGCCACGGGCTGAACAGACGCTCGCGAGCTATCTGTCACCCGGTTCGGCCTCGTCTCTAAAGGCTCCGACATTGCCCACTAAGCCGCTTCGAGTTACATCATCGCTAGTGGGCAAAGGTTATGTGGCAGCAGGTCAGGCTGGGGCGTGCCTTCATACTATGGCAGTCCTGCAAGCTTATCAGGCTGACCTGCTGAGAGATATCGATGAGGGGGAGGGGATTAAGTCTGAGGAGATTGAAGAACTCAGGAAGACCGCTGATCTCTCCCTCCATGCCACTAAGGAGACCGCTCGCGCAATTGGGCGGTCTATGGCAGCTTTAGTGGCCGCGGAGAGGCATTTGTGGCTGACCCTGTCAGAAATTAAAGAACGGGACAGGGTCTGCCTCCTGGACGCCCCGCTTCAAGCCTCGGGCCTGTTCGGCGACACAGTTAATACTGTCGTCGACAGGTTCCAGGAGGCGCACAAGCAGGCGGCGGCGTTCCAGAGTTTCCTCCCTCGTCGCTCTCGTGGTACATCTGGGCGGGAGATGACCACGCCACATACCGGCTCCTCACACCGGGTAGCGCAAAAACAGAGCGTCGCCACTCGTGCTCCCCCACGTCGGGACCGAGGGCAACGACGCTCTGAGTCGGGGGCTTCTAGGGCGAAAGCCGATTTAAGATCTGTCATCGAAGCCCGGAAGTCCTCGACGAAACGATCCTGACGCCAGGATCCAGAGGGTAGCCCCTGCTGGGGTAGAGCGCGGTTCACCTCATTACACGGTGCCCGTCTCACCTCAGTACCCTCAGGAGGTCGGTCTGCCAACCCTGCCAGAGTTTCAGGGCGCAGCGGCCTCCAGCGAGCACCACTCCCAGTTACTTCCGCCCGTGACCGTAGCGGAGCTGGGATGCTCGCTGCCCCTTCGGGGGCCTCTTACACCAGAGGTCAGTCTCGAGAGACTGATTCCCTTAGTAGATTATTTAGCAGCGTGGAAGCTACTGCCAAATGTATCTCAATGGGTCCTGCATACAATAGAAAGAGGCTATTGCATTCAGTTCGGTCATCCACCACCGAAGTTCAACGGGGTTACACCGACTGTGGTCGGCCCCCAGCAGGCTCTGGTTATGGAACAAGAAGTGAATACCCTATTAAGGAAGGAGGCCATCGAGGTGGTCCCTCCTCTAGACAGGGAATCCGGATTTTACAGCCGGTATTTCATAGTTCCAAAGAAGGATGGGGGGTTGCGTCCGATCCTGGACTTGCGTCTCCTGAACCGCTCAGTTATGTCACTGAAGTTCAAGATGCTCACTGTCAACCAGGTTGTAGCTCAAATCAGATCCGAGGACTGGTTTGTCACAATAGATCTCAAAGATGCATACTTCCACATATCCATCCTTCCACAACACAGGAAGTTTCTGAGGTTCGCTTTCGGGGGCAAAGCTTATCAATATCGAGTACTTCCCTTTGGCCTCGCACTCTCACCCCGCACGTTCACGAAATGTATGGATGCGGCTCTGGTATCCCTCCGTATGCAGGGCATCCGCATTCTGAACTATATCGACGATTGGTTGATCCTAGCTCAATCAGAGCAGATGGCGGCTCGACATCGAGATGTCGTTCTCGCACACATGGGGGAGCTGGGTTTGAGACTAAACGCCAAGAAGAGTGTACTTTCTCCAGTTCAGAGAACCACCTATCTAGGCGTAGTGTGGAATTCGACCACGATGCAGGCACGCTTGTCTCCTGCTCGGATCGAGTCGATCCTCACATCAGTCGAGAGAGTCAAAGAAGGCCAGTCACTCACTGTCAAACAATTCCAGAGATTGTTAGGGCTGATGGCAGCTGCGTCCAACGTGATACCTTTTGGCCTGCTGTACATGAGACCCCTACAGTGGTGGCTCAAGTCCAAGGGTTTTTCCCCGAGGGGAAATCCACGTCGAGTTATCAAGGTCACGCGGCGGTGCCTTCGTGCCTTAGACATGTGGAGGAAACCTTGGTTCTTGAATCAGGGCCCGGTGCTGGGAGTTCCTTGTCGCCGTGTAACGCTAGCGACAGATGCGTCCCTCACCGGTTGGGGTGCGGTCATGAGTGGCCACCCTGCCCGCGGTCTGTGGAGTGGTCGCCATCTAACATGGCACATCAATTGCCTAGAGATACTAGCGGTCTATCGAGCATTGAAATATTTCCTCCCGGACCTGAGAGGTCACCATGTGTTGGTGCGCACCGACAACACATCAGTGGTCTCTTATATCAATCACCAGGGGGGTCTGCGTTCGCGCCCCTTGTACAAGCTGGCACACCAGATCCTTCTGTGGTCCCAGGGCAAGCTCCTCTCGATCAGAGCAGCGTATATTCCTGGGAGATTGAATGTGGGAGCAGACATACTGTCGAGACAGGGGCCGAGGCCCGGGGAATGGATGCTTCACCCCGAGGTGGTGAAGCAGATATGGAGAGTATTTGGTACAGCTCAGGTGGACCTCTTTGCGACTCAGGAGACATCGCAATGTCCCCTCTGGTTCTCTCTAGTTCATCCAGCTCCTCTGGGACTGGACGCTATGGTACAGACCTGGCCGAGGCTTCGTCTGTACGCTTTTCCCCCTATCGCTCTGCTCCCGGGAGTTCTGGCGAGAGTACGCCGGGACGGGGCCCGTCTACTACTAGTAGCCCCGTTCTGGCCGGGCCGAGTATGGTTCTCAGATCTAGTCTCGCTCCTCGACGGCTCTCCGTGGGAGATACCGATCAGGACAGACCTACTCTCACAGGCGCAGGGCACGATAATTCACCCTCGCCCGGAGTTGTGGAGGCTGTGGGTGTGGCCCCTGAGGGGGCACAGCTGTTAGCAGCCGGTCTCTCAACCGAGGTTGTTGAGACCCTACTCCAATCCAGAGCTCCCTCTACGAGGAAACTGTACGCCCTGAAGTGGAAGCTCTTCACTTCATGGTGCAGAGACCGCCAGCTTGACCCAGCAGACTGCCCAGTTGGTACAGTTCTGGAGTTTTTACAAGCCAGGCTCTCTGCGGGGTTATCCCACTCCACCTTAAAGGTTTACGTGGCGGCCATAGCTGCTTTCCACGTCCCTTTCAATGGTCAGTCAGTGGGTAGACACCCCCTAGTTACACGTTTCCTCCGCGGTGCGCTGAGGCTGAGACCTCCAGTACGATCCCGTGTTCCCCCCTGGGATTTGGTTGTGGTTCTAGAGGCTCTTTGTAAAGCTCCATTCGAGCCTATACAAGATATCTCAGATAGACATCTGACACTTAAAACTGCCCTATTACTGGCAATCACCTCACTAAAGAGAGTTGGAGATCTTCAGGCCCTTTCGGTGGCCCCTACCTACTTAGACTTTGCCCCTGGTATGGCCAAAGCATTTTTATACCCTCGAGCGGGTTACGTTCCGAAGGTTCCCTCTGTTACACCACAGCCTATCGTACTGCAGGCCTTCTGTCCTCCTCCCTTTCGGGAGCACGACCAAGAGAAGCTAAACTGTATGTGTCCAGTGCGAGCACTGGACGCATACGTCCACAGAGCTGCCCTGTGGAGAAAATCAGACCAATTGCTTGTTTGCTACGGTCCTTCTAACAAGGGTTCTCCTGCCACCAAGCAGACCCTTAGTCGTTGGATAGTCGAGGCTATCAACCTCTCCTATGAGTCCTCTGGTCTTCCCCCCCCTTTGGGGGCCAAGGCTCACTCTACTCGGAGTATGGCGGCCTCCAAGGCCTTCTCAGCAGGTGTGTCCCTCTTGGACATCTGCAACGCTGCGGGGTGGTCCACGCCCTCCACATTTGTCCGATTTTACGATCTTGACATGCGAGCCACGCCGGGCTCTTCTGTCCTCTCGTCTTAGCTGTGCTCTTTTGACTACACACTAGGCAGGGATTTGGAAGTCTGGCAGCGTTGGCACATCGTTCCCCAAAAGCGTTTCGACGCAGCTCGAGTTCCTGAAAAGGAACGTCCCAAGGTTACGTATGTAACCCTAGTTCCTTGAAGGAACGAGACGCTGCGTCGCAGAGCCATACTCCCGGCACCCCTGCCGGCGCTTGCTTCCCTACTCGAAGCTGAAGCCAGCTGCACGGCACGTGCTTTTATAGCTTCCTGGTCGCTACGTCACCCCGCCCGTGACGTCACGCCTTTCCGATGGACTGATTGCACACGATATTCAGAGTCGGTCTCGTCAGGGACGTTCCCCAAAAGCGTTTCGACGCAGCGTCTCGTTCCTTCAAGGAACTAGGGTTACATACGTAACCTTGGGACGTTCTCTTACGAGAGCTCTCTCGTACTGCGTCTTAGCTAAGACGCTACGGGAAAAGTCTCTTTTCACGAAATACTGAAGCAAAAAATTATCCTTAATTTTGTATTTTTGTAAAGCGCATTTGCAGCAGTACACAGCCATAGGCGAGACGGCTCGATCGCTCATTGGCTTGTTCTGCGGAAACTGCACAGCCTATCGAGCGCAGGCTGATGCAACATCAGACCTTCTTGCCACTTCCCGCCGAAACGGGTGTGGCCCAACCTATAAAAGGAGCTCGAAAAGGCTGACTCACCTGATTTTTCATCTCTTCAGCGAAGCTCACGCATCGCTGGATCACGAGGAAGCAAGCGCTGTCTGGAAGAGCATATCAGCAGGACGAGCCATCCTGAAGCCGCTGGCATCGCCGCCTTTCACTGCCGGTCCTGCTGCGCTATCCGGCGCCCATATCCTTTACATCCTTGTTCTGTTATATCCTGTGTGTGTGTTCGCCCTGCGACGCACATTCACAAAAGAGCTGCGTCTTTTTAAAGATGCCCTCGTGCAGCTCGTGCAGAGCCCCGCTCAGCGAAGGAGATCGTCACGTCATCTGCGTCTCCTGTATGGGTGAGGACCATGCAGCGCTCGTGCTCGCTGACGGCGGATGCCCTCATTGCGAGTTAATGCCTATGGTGACTCTGAGGACTCGCCTGGCATCCTTCTCGAAGCCTGCATCATCCGCTGCGCCGCAGCGCCGTAAGAAGCGCCGCTCGCAGTGCCTACCAGAACCGCCTCCAGCTCGGCCGAGCTCGCCGGTTCCCTCCGCTTCGCCGGCCTCCCCTGCATCGCTTCCCGATGCTCAGCGTTCGCTGCTTGCCGACGCGTCATCTGAGGAAGTGGATCTCAGGCCCGCGTCGGAGGAAGAAGACACGTGCTCTCTGCTTGCTTCGGGCAGTGAGGGTTGGGCGAGCTCCGTGGATCTCGCGCCCGCTGCTCAGAGGCCCAGCAGACGGGGGGATATCGATAAGGAGCTGATGCATGTACACTCGCTGGTCGCGGCGAGCCTCGGCCTCAAGTGGTCTGCACCAGCGCCCCCTTCACGTTCCCGGCTGGATGGTAGCTATCTTCCGGATGAGCGCTCTTCCTTAAGCTCAAAGCACGCCCCTTTGCTTCCTGAGCTTCACGAAGAAGTGGCGAAAGCTTGGGACGCTCCATTCTCGGCGAGAATCCGCTCATCTGTTTCGCCAGCATTCTCCACACTGGATGGTGCTAAGAACAGAGGCTACCTGTCACTTCCGCCGGTGGAACAGGCTATAGCAGCGCACCTTTGCCCGCCCTCTGCTGGACGGCGGACTAAGGCGGCGCTGCCATCCAAAGCCTGCCGCATGACGTCATCGCTGCTCGCACGGATATTCTCTGCTGCTGGGCAGGCTGCGTCTGCGCTACACACCATGGCTACGCTACAGATTTTCCAGGGCGATCTTCTCCGCAAGCTGGATGAGATGTGACCTGAAGCGATCTGTCTCGCGGATCTGAGGAGTGCTTCGGATCTCTCCCTCCGTGCTACTAAGTCCGCTGCACAGGCCATGGGACAGGTTATGGCTTCCGCCACGGTGGCTGAGAGGCATTTGTGGCTGACGCTTTCTGACATCAAGGAGTCTGAGCGCGCTGCGTTCCTTGACGCGCCGCTAACTCCTGCCGGCCTCTTCGGATCTTCCGTCAACGAGTTTGTGGAGAGATTCGCCGAGGACCAGAAAGCTTCGCAGGCGTTCAAGCACTTCTTGCCGAAGCGCTCCAGTTCTGCAGATAGCCGCTCTAGACCGGCCCCACAGAGCTCTCAGTCACGCCCACCGCCTCCTGCTGCATCATCGCGACAGCGTCAGCAACGCAGCTCGAGACCCTGTTCTCGCTCTTCAAGCCGTCGCCCCGCGGCAGAGGATTGCGTTGAAGCCAGAAGCCCCGAAAGCATCCTAGCACTGCTGGGAAAGCGCCGGTGTTCGAGTTCCACTGCGGCCGAGCTCTCACCCAAGCGCGCCGCTGTTGCAGTTCCAAGAGTTGTGACTGCCTCAGTGTCTTCTGCAATGCGCAAGCCTGCACGAGTGCCCGCTTGCCTGCACACAAAAGCCGTTATCACGGCTACCCGGATGTTTCACAAAAAGAGTGTTTTTTCTGGTGTTCCGGCCACGGCCGATGGTGCTATAAATGTTGTGCCGATGCCCACTCCTCAGTGCCCATCTCCACATGTAAGCACAGCCCTGCACACAGGGCCTGCGCCCATAATGTCGACTCAAGTTGGTCGCGCACACTGCATAGTAAGCGTGCCCACCCCTCAGTGCCCACAATTACTATGTCACACGCGTCATGTGGTTTCTGTAAAAACGAAACCCGTGCACGCTCGTCCGGCCACGGCCGATGGTGCTATAAATGCAGTGACGATGCCCACTACCCAGTGCCCATCTCCACATGTAAGCACAGCCCTGCACACAGGGCTAGCGCACATAAGATCGACACAGATCGGTCGAGCGCGCCGCATAGTAAACGTGCCCACTTCCCAGTGCCCACATACACTATGTCACATATGGCGCGGGGCTTCTGTAAAAACGAGGCCCGTGCACGTACATTCTGCACATGCAGACAGCGAGTTGAAAGTGGTAAATGTGCACACATGCAGCCCACGGTTACTCGCAGATATATCGAGTCCCACGGGACCCGCTCAGCTTCCCCCCAGTCGGTTAAGCGCCGGAACGGGGTCGAGGAAGAGCGATCTGCCCGCTGTGATCAGCGCGCTCCCCGCCTCAGATGCGCAGCACACTCGAGCGCCGCCGTTGCCCAGTCAACAGAGCGCGCTTCGCATCCAGCCCTTAGCCATTCATGCAGATGCATGGTCAGCGCTTCCAGGGGTTTCGGATTGGGTGGTAGGCATTATAAAGAGAGGCTACTCGCTACAGTTTTCTCGACGCCCACCGCGCTTTTCAGCGCGCGTCGAAACTACGGTCAAAAGTAGCACACATACTTCGGGCCGAAATATCAAAACTGTTGAGCAAAGGGGCTGTAGAGCCTGTGTCTCAAGCTCAAAGCGAGGGGGGGCTGTACAGCAGATACTTTCTGGTGCCCAAGAGAGGCGGGGGTCTCAGGCCCATACTGGATCTAAGACAGCTGAACAAGGCATTGATGAAACGCAGTTTCAAAATGCTCACGACCAGGAAGCTCCTCGCGCAGATTCACAGAGGGGACTGGTTCATGTCAATAGATCTGAAGGACGCGTATTTTCAAATACAGATAGCGTCAAACCACAGGCGATATTTGAGATTCGCCTTCGAGGGCCAGGCATACCAGTTTACAGTCCTGCCATTCGGCTTGTCCGTAGCTCCTCGTACGTTTACGTTTTACTCGATCACCTCGAGAAGCTCGGCCTCAGTGTCAATTAGGCGAAGAGTTCGCTGAACCCCAGTCAGACGATCCTGTTTCTGGGTATAGTTCTGAACTCGTGTTCCATGACGGCGCGGCTGTCACCACAGCGCGCGATGGGCATTCAACGCACAGCGAGTTCTTTCCGCCACGGCGCGACCGTGTCGCGCAAACACTGTCAAAAGATGCTGGGTCTCATGGCCTCAGCATCTCCGGTTCTGCGGCTGGGCCTGCTCCGCATGCGCCCCCTGCAGTTCTGGCTGAAGGCTCGGGTGCCGCGCAGAGCGTGGGCGTCTGGCCGGCTGCATTTCAAGGTCGATTAGAGCTGTGTTGCGGCTCTAGCACCTTGGACAGCAAACGGCTGGTACCGATCAGGTGTAAGCCTGTGGACTTCCCCGAGTGTGAAAATGTTGTCGACGGACGCCTCCACTTCGGGATGGGGAGCGCTGCTCGAAGGCAGACCGTCCTTTGGCCTATGGTCAGAACGGGAAAAGCTCCATCATATCAACTGCCTGGAAATGCTGGCAGTGGAGAACGCGCTGACGCGCTTTTGTCCCCATATCAAGGATCACCACGTCGTAGCCCTATCGGACAACATGTCCGTGGTGTCCTACATAAATCGCCAGGGCGGTCTCGGGTCCCGAAACCTGTGCAGGCTGACGGAACGCCTCCTGGTTTGGGCTCAGCGCAACGTGCGCTCGCTGAGAGCAGTGCATGTGCCTGGACTGCAGAATCTGGGTCCAGACAGGCTGTCCAGAGGCAATGTTCCTACGGGCGAATGGTCTCTACACCCGCAAACAGTCCGGCTGTTGTGGGAGAGATTTGGCATGGCGGAGGTGGACCTCTTTGCGTCCCACGAAAACGCTCACTGCCCCGCGTTCTTTTCCAAGAACGAAAGCGCGCTGTCACGGAGATGGCCGTGCTGCCCGCTTTATGTGTTTCCTCCCGTCTCCCCCCTTCCGCAGGTGATAGAACGGGTGAGAGAAACGAGATGTTCAATACTGCTTGTAGCACCTCTTTGGAAGAACCAACCATGGTTCCCAGATTTGATGCAGTTAGCAGATGTCGTACCGTTGAGGAGGGACCTCCTCTCGCAGGCCAGGGGCTCGATTTGGCACCCTCAACCGGAGTTGTGGTCCCTCCATGTGTGGGCGCTCAACGGTTACCCGCTGATCTCGCAGTGGGAGTGCTAAATACCATCACTCAGGCTAGAGCTCCGTCGACACGACGTCTGTATGCCTCGAAGTGGTCTGTGTTCTCCAGCTGGTGCACAGCTCGAGGTTATTCACCCCTTAGTTGTGAGGTGACGGAGGTCCTCTCCTTCCTACAGGAGCTGTTGGATAAGGGCAGAGCCCCATCCACGCTCAAAGTTTATGTGGCGGCCATCGCGACGTTTTCTGAAACGGCGTCCGGTCAGTCAATAGGAAGGAACGATTTAGTCATCCGGTTCCTCAGAGGAGCTAGGAGGCTGAATCCTCCCAGACCTCCGTCAGTCCCTATGTGGGACCTCGCAGCGGTTTTGGAGGCCTTGAAGGGTCCCCCTTTTGAGCCTATCCAATCGGTTAGCCTTCAGCATCTGTTGTTCAAGACAGTATTCTTGTTGGCTCTCGCTTCTGTGAAGCGTGTGGGTGATTTGCATGCGCTCTCGGTGAGCCAGTCATGCTTGGAGTTTGGGCCCAATGACTCAAGGGTCATACTCAAACCTAGGCACGGTTATGTGCCGAAATCCCTCAACACACCGTTTCGGGCTCAGGTTATTGCCCTGTCTGCCCTGCCGGTGTCAAGGGAGGATGGAGACTCGAGTCTTCTTTGCCCTGTCAGGGTTTTAAGAGCTTATGTGTCTCGCTCTGCTGCCTTTCGGCAGACGGAGAAGCTGTTTGTCTCGTTCGGTGGACGTTTCAAGGGAATGGCTGTTTCGAGACAGACTCTATCCAGATGGATAGTTGACGCCATAGCGTTAGCTTACGCTTCCAGGGGCCTTCAGTGCCCGTTGGGCGTCAGAGCACACTCCACAAGAGGCGTCGCCTCGTCGTGGGCGTGGTCTACTGGGATCTCCTTGCAGGATATATGTATGGTGGCAGGTTGGGCCTCGCCGTCTACATTTATCAGGTTCTATAACCTGGAGGTCCCCGCCTTGCAAGCAAGGCTGTTGTCGGTATAGTCGAATCAGGGCCCTGAGGGGAATTCTGTGTTCACGAGCGCTATGCGCTGCCAACTGTTATATGGGCAGTATTGCGTAAGACCCGCATTGCCACATTGGTCAGGCCTTGCCTCGGCTGTGTGATGTCATATTGCCGCATCTACGGATGCTGCTAGATATAGGACAGAGGGCTTTTTCCCTTTTCTGTCCTGGACTCTCTGTGAGTCCCTCAGATGACTGTGCACTGTAAATCCTGGGCGTTGCTTCAGGTTTATTGGTGTGTGATCCCTGCGCGCACGGCGTTTTACATTGGGTTCCCGTTGCGTCTTAGCTAAGACGCAGTACGAGAGAGCTCTCGTAAGATAACGTACTCGGTTACTAAACGTAACCTCGGTTCTCTCTAGAAGAGCGAACGAGTACTGCGTTCTCTGCCGTGCGTACGATTCACTCTGGTTCGCTTCGGCGATTAAATAAATCAGGTGAGTCAGCCTTTTCGAGCTCCTTTTATAGGTTGGGCCACACCCATTTCGGCGGGAAGTGGCAAGAATTATTATTATCAGAACTTATTGTTCTGATGTTGCATCAGCCTGCGCTCGATAGGCTGTGCAGTTGCCGCAGAACAAGCCAATAAGCGAACGAGCCGTCTCGCCTATGGCTGTGTACTGCTGCAAATGCGCTTTACAAAAATACAAAATTAAGGATAATTTTTTGCTTCAGTATTTCGTGAAAAGAGACTTTTCCCGTAGCGTCTTAGCTAAGACGCAGTACTCGTTCGCTCTTCTAGAGAGAACCGAGGTTACGTTTAGTAACCGAGTACGATTTTCTGAGTATATGTAATATAAGACCAATGTGTTCCAGTGTGATTTCTAATTTAGAGAGACATTTTGTTTAGTAACTTAATATAGAAAACTGTGAAGGAAAAAACTAATCGTTTGCAGATGAGGTCATGTGGGCAACCAGTGCTAATTGGATACACGCATATTTGTGGATACAAGCTTAAAAGGTCCTTTAATTGAACCATTCATAGAGGCAGTCTCAATAAGGAGAGACAGGAGCAGCTCTGTCCTCTGCTCTCCGGAGTTCAGTCATCTCAATCACACAGATGTTGGCTCGAGGACTGAATTAGCCAAAGGTTAACAGTCAAAGCACAAAACACACACAGAGAGATTGAAAATGGGAGAAATTCAGGCATCCAAGCCAAAGAGGGACACATTAGCTGAACCACAAACATAGGCATATTCTGCCAAGAATATAGTCATGTTTGCTCTTCTGCCACATGCCTGTGTTCCATATTTAGGTTATAGTCATAATTTGTAACTTCTTACAGTTACTTCAAACTCCAAAGGCCAGACATGAATTGGCATATTTACTATAATCCAGAATTACATATCGAAAGACATCAGCCAATGTAATGTCAAGCATTTTATCCATCCATAAGCAGAAGTTCCCTGACACAGTGGTTGCCCACTGTGTAGTACATCAAGTATCAATGGGATTGAAAGATTTGCTGCAGTAAAATTCACTACGGGAGTCTTTGACAGCCACGTTCTGCTGTAAGACTAGAGGCAGCCACTGAAATCACTGGCGAACAAGAGGAACGATGACAAGCCTGTGATACACACTTCCACTCATGCACTGCATACTTTGATTTCCTGCCCCATGGTGATAGTAGGGATTTTACAATATATGCATTCTTACACACTTTTTCAATCCCATCCTTCAACAAGCCTCCGTTTCTCATTGTTACAGACTAAGATATGTATGACAAACGCCTTGGGCAGAATCACCATCAAAGCGTCAGATGGGGGGGGGGGGGGGGGGGGGGGGGGGAATTCAGCATCTCTAAGCTTCTTACAGATGACACATGTCACGTTTTGAAGTGCGCGGGGGATGAAAGTAGCAAGGAAGTGACGGATTTCGGCACGGACAGTTTTCTCGCATGTCATAGCCGTCACCAGTAGAACTGTCGATGGAACCGGACTGGCAGGTCAGGGACTCGCCGGGCGTCTGGGCAGCTGTCTTTGGGAAGGGATCTCTGGTGCATGAGTGTCAGACGTATGTCTGGTTCACCTGTTCTGCCCGCTGTTCAACCCAGTAATGACATGCTGTTACTGATCTGAGCACCAACATGAACACTTTGGTCTTCTGGTGACACCTGGTCATTTCAAATGAAGAGTCACACTCAGCTTTTTTCTACATGCTATGGCTGATCACTTGAAGGAATATTCCAGGACAAACCAAGCTCAATCAACAACATGTGCGGCATAATGTTGATTACCACAAAAATGTATTTAGTCCCTCTGTGTCTATACCAAAATACAAAAATGGAGGTTACGGTGAGGCACTTGCAATGTAAATAAATACGACCCATGTTAAGGGGAATTAAAAGCAGAAATAAAAAGCTTATAACTTTATAAACACAACAACAACAACAAAAATCTGTTCATTTGAATTTAATAGATTAGAAAGGTTGTTAATTATTTTTATACTCTAAAATAATACACATTGTTTACATGTTGCAGCTATACTACTGAAACAGTAAGTGTTTTAATGTTACAGATTGGCCACATTTTTTTATTTTGTAAGAAACCTCAGATTTTTGCTTTTTCAAATAAATAAAGGTATAAGCTCAAAATATGTTTTGTAGTAATTAACATTAATACAAATCTATTATTTGTATTGAACCCAATGTATTACTTTAATGATTTGTGTGTTTGTGTGTCTACTTAACCATATTTTGGGGAAAAAATTGTACACAAAAGTGAGCTAAATCTGACAAAATCTCCAAAAACCTCCCTTTGGGGCCATCTTCATTTGTAAAACTGGTACGTAAACAATCTTTTTTTTAAATCGTAAAAATGCAGAAAGTTTTCTCTAAGGGGTAGGTTTAGATGTAGGGTTGGGTACAGTTTGTACAGTATAAAAACCATTATGCCTATGGGATGTCGCCGTTTAGGTAGCTAAGTAAGCGTGTGTGGGTGCGCGCGTGTGATTAACAAAATAATTAAGATGGGGAGAAACTCATCCAACTCTGAAAAAGTTTTGTCCGACATAAGAAAATATTACTCTAGGGACTGTGCACACTGCATAAGAAACTTCATTTGAAAAGTTTTGTGTAAAAACAAGATGGTATAAAAAAGTGAGACTAGTGAATCTAGAGCCAGTGCATGCCTAACGCCGCTCTATCTTCTCTACTTTAAAATACAGCAATGTTAAGTCTTGCTCTGCACGGCTATACATGTGTCTGTACAAGCCAAAAGTTAATTCATAGCAGAATTTCTACATGTTAGGGTTGTGCGGCGCCTCGTAAACAACTTGCAGAATCACAACTTTAAAAAGTGGCCATGCCTTTTGACATCAACAAACTCTGAAGTGGGATTTTTTTCATCTGTGTCTTCTCTCCTCTTCTCTGTTTATGTCTTTATTGTTGCTTGATATGTCCCCACTGTCTACACTCTCTTGCTTCACATGCTTTCCTTAAGATTTTCCCTGCCATAAATTATTCACCATCCAGTGTCTTTTCTCACTACCTGCACCTCCATTGTCTAGGTACCCATCCAGGCTTCTGAAAGGCCTTTTGCTTTGAGACAGAGTTTGTGAAAGGGAAAGTTATAGCAGCGATGACAACCACCTTCTAAGCAACAGTACTTGCAAAAGATATCCTGCACTACCTTGCACATCCAAGCCGTGTCTGGGAAAGATAAATAAATAACTAAATAAAGCAGATGTATTATTTAAGATTACTATCCAACTATGGCCTTAAATAAAAATTCTGCGACAACACAGTATACAAAATTATTTTTTGGGTCACATTCATTCGTCACATTCATAGCCGTAATATAAATAAGGTGACAAGCGTGTTACAGAGCATTGTGTGATTCACAAGATTCCCCCCAGTGAGGGAGACAGAGGGTGTCTATGTAAATAGCCATATGAAACTGCATATGATTACTGTCCAGACACTGGAGAGGTGACCTGATCCCAATTAATCACAGAAACCCAGAGAGAACTGTCAAGTCTCATCTTCATCTCCCTGTCACAATTCCATTCGATAACTCTCTCTCTCTCTCTCATCCTCCCCCCTGCCTTCAAACTCACCTTTATGAAAACCCCCTGTTTGACAGATTGCCGGGTACTAGGCCTCCGTTCCCCCTCCTTTCCCCTTATCGAGCTGTGACAGCGGGGGTTAGGGTGGTAGGCATCCCTGGGAAGGTCTGGAACAATGCTGGAGCCCAAACTCACACCCAAATTCCCCTTCAAAGACCTCTCTCTCTCTCCTCAACACATTGGCGGCCATGCTGAGGAACCAGTGAACTAACACAGCGACGAGATCAAGTGAGAGCTTTCAAGAGAAGCCTCTTATTTATTCTGTCTGTGGCACAGTGATTCTTCCTCCCCTCTTTTCCACCACTCAGATCCTCATGCAATAAAGGAAGACAAGCCAAAGAACTGAAGTTCTCGCACTTCCTTTCCCAGCTTCCCTTTATCTGATACCACCCTACCCATCTGTCTTTCTTGCTTGCTTGTTATTTATTTTTTTTTTTTTTTTTTTGCTGCATTCTCTTTTCTCTCACTTTTTATATCTATTATGTTTAAGAGTTATTATTTCTAATAGGAATGGAACTTCTGCTATGACTTATTTTGAAAGTGTGTGAGTCATAATGAAGGCCAGTACAAAATAATAAGGAAAACTAATCATCCATATAAACATGGAAAGCTGCATTAAACAACTCAAAACAAACATTTGATGAGATAAGATAAGATGAGAAGTGAAATTGCAGTGACGCAACCCAAAACACACAAAGTTAAAACCTAGGCCTATAAGCTCTAGGAGGCTGAACTGATCCTCAGAAATCACTGCAGTGCTCAGCCTTGCTGTAGGAAGCACTGACATAGCAGCTGAGAACATCTTTTTATTTCTTTTATGTATTTAACCTTTATTTAACCAGGCAATTAATTAAGAACAAGTTCTTATTTTCAATAACAGCCTAGCAGGAGAATTAATATCTCCTGAGAAACATACTGTACAGACATATATTACAATACATAAAACACATAAAAGAAAAAGAAAATCCCAGTTAAAACATTTACAGGTCGAGGTCAGAGCACTTACTGGTAATTTATTTAATGTATATATTGGAATATGTGACTCTAATTTCAATAACTTTTGTAGCACATTACAATCATTTGGAGCAGCAAATTCAAAGCCAGAACGACCATAAGTAGTTTTATTTGTAGGGATAGCCAAGAAAATATAATTAGATGATCTAGTTGTATAAGTGTTAAAATAAGGTTTCAGCAACTTTTGAAGATATTCAGGTAATAAGACACACATCACATCACCATAATCAAACAAGGGCAAAATAGTAGTTTCAACAAGATCTTTCTTGGCTGACATGGTAAACACATATATATTTTGAAACAAGAAAACAAGTCTAGATTTAACTTTCTTCTGGGGCTATCAAGCCAGATTCCAAGATATTTAAATGAGGATAATTCCTCAATTATCGCCCCATCTGAAGTTATGATTGCGCTATTTAAAACTACTGTAGATTCAGGTCATTAAAGCCTCTTGAATATTATTAAAACTATCTTGTACCTGGTTTAAAACTTCATCATATGATGATCCCACAGCATAAAGAATTGCATCATCCAAATAAAGGTTTTCTGACTACTGATAACCTGAGAAATATTATTAATGTAGATGGAAAACAGGGTTGATGCTAACACAGAGCCCTGAGGGACCCCTTTATTAATAGTTAATGGTTCTAATAATTGTTGGTCAATCTTTACATATTGGGATCTTTTCAATAAATAGTTAGAAAACCAAGATAGGGTTCAATTAGAAAGCTTTAGCAAGGTCAATAAAAATAGCTACACACAATTGTTGTGTTTCTAATGCATTATAGATATAATTCATAACTTCAACAACTGCTGTAGTACAACTAAATGAACAACGAAATCCAGATTGAACTTTAGATAAGATGTTATTTGCATTAAGAAACCCTATCAATTGCTTATTAATTAGTTTTTCCATCACCTTTGCAACACAAGGTGAAACTGAGATTGGACAATATGAATTTGGATCTGTTTTATCACCACTCTTATAGGAGATACAATGGCTACTTTCCAAATTTTAGGTATTTCAGCTGCAGTTAGATATAAATTGAAAAACACATCTGATGAAGAAGTCTGATGAGATCCAAACAAAATAAAAAATCAAAAAAAAAAATGCAGAAATGGTTCCTGAGTGCTGAAAGCATGGGGAAAGTGGACAGTATGCACCACTAAAGTAGAATGCAGAGGAGTTGTTGTTCATTCCATTGCATGGTCTAAAACCTAGGCCCTGTCCCAAATGTTACACTTCATGTGCATTTGCGCTCTTGCAGACTTACAGTGGCCGCCATGAACATGTGTCCATTAAGTCCATGAGACTGTAGGGTGTCCTATTTGTCATTGTAGCTTTCAGAATGGTGTTTGCAAGCACCCCCTTTGTGGCTGTTATGCACCTTTGATGCACATTTCTGGCAAGCCCGCACTAAGGCGAGCAGCATTAAGTCATGAAAGTGTGGACTCAGAGGAAGACCGTGAGGGTTTATGATGCAATTTGGGACAGGGCCCAATTGGGACTCAAAAGGAAATAGATTTAACTTACAAGAGTGGCCATTAAATTAAACTTTATAAGGCTGTGGATCAGAAGAAGTAAATCATGCTCTGAAAATTATTCTCGGAAAATGACTGTCACGGTTGGTAAACCGTGATCTCTGGGTTTTGCACTTTGTGGGTGAAGTCTGTGTGTTACGCGTCAGCACTGATTAGTTTGTGGGCGTCTCCGTTAATTGTCATCAGCAACAGCTGTCACTCATTACTCATCCCTATATATTGGCTTGTCTAGCGTCTTGTGTTCGTGAGAGCGTTGTTTCATGTTTGTAACCTATGCCTTGCTTTCTTGTGTGTTTCTGCATTGGATGTCCATGTCTCCCCGGAACCCCGTCCACTCTACGCAACCCACCACCAAGCAACACCACTTACCTTCAGCTCGCTTCCCCGCAGTTCCTGTGTCACCCTCTCCTGCCAACTCACCTCCGCCTTCCGGATTTGTCATTCCTCACCACCATCTTGGACTGTGCATTCCTCCCAGTGTTATTTGTGTCTCAGTTTTGTATTGTCTCATTGTTTTCATTAAATCTCATTAATCTCGCACTTGCTTTCTGCCACTCCTTCACTAAGTCGTTACAGAACCCTCTCACCAACCATGGAAGCAGCGAGCACCACTTCACTTTCTGAATTCATTCACCACAGCGTCAACCGCATGGATCAGCAGCAGGAGAGCATCATAAACACTGGACGCGCGATCCAAGAGCTGGTGACACAGGTGTCCGAGCTCACCCAGCAGATTCATCAACTCACCTCTCCCACTGCGCCCACCGCCTGTGCCGCCCGTCCCCCGGGAGACCTCCCAGGACCACTTCCGGCCAGAGCCGCAACTTCTGGCGCCAGAGAGTTACTCCTTGTGAGCCAAACTTTTGCAAGCCTTTTCTTAACAAATGTTCCATGCATTTTGCATTGCAGCCCCGCACCTTCGCGACAGAGGAGTCCAAGGTTGTGTTTCCCCTCCCCCTTCTCTCTGGCAGGGCCTCCTTATGGGGGACGGCGGTGTGGGAGAATCGACATCCGTGTTACGCCTCGTTCCACTCCCTCTCCGAAGAGATTAAATGGGTTTTCGATCGAGCCGCGGCCGGCAGGGAGGCCACTCACCAGCTCTCGGACCTGAAACAAGGAAAATCATCAGTGGTGGACTATTCCATTCAGTTCCACACCCTGGCGGCCGTGTGCCAGTGGTACGAGGCGGCGCAGTGGGATCGATTGCTGCATGGGCAGGCCGACCGTGTTCAGAAGGAGATCTACCTCCTCAAGCTGCCCCCAACGCTCAACAGCCTAATTGACCTGGCCCTTCAGGTGGATGCTCGGATTAACCGCCTAGGTAGACAAGTCAGTCCTACACGCCATTACGTCTCTCTGGAAAGGGGCGCTCGAGTCGAGAGAACATGGTCGGTCCCATCTACGATGAAGAACCCATGCAGGTGGGTAGAGCTCGGCTTTCCCGGAGGGAGAGAGAGCGGCGGAGGTCCCAAGGACTGTGTTTATATTGCGGTGGCTCGGAGCATTCCATCCATTCATGCCTGGTAAAAGAGCCAGCCTGGTAGTAAGTTTGAGGCTACTATCGGGTGGGCTCTCCGCCGGGAAGTCCTCAACCACATCATCGACTCTCCTTCCGGTGAAACTGCGGTGGGAGAACCACACTCACGACTGTCACGCCCTTCTGGACTCTGTGGCCGAAGGTAATTTCATTGACTCTCTCCTTGCACATCACTTGAACCTTCCTGTCCTTCCTTTGTCTCATCCCATCCATGTCACCGCACTCAAAGGCCAGGAACTGCCACACGTCACCCACTACACTGAACCCATCACTCTGCTCACCTCAGGCAACCACAGTGAAACCATATCCTTTAACCTCATGGACTCCCCTGTAGCTCCCATTGTTTTAGGTCACCCCTGGTTAATCAAACATAATCCACGAGTGGATTGGGGTTCCAACACTGTCACCTTGTGGAGTGAAAGTTGTCATGAGTCTTGTCTGGTTTCTGCTTGTCCTGTTGTACCTGTTTCTGTCCTTCAGAAAGAGACCATGGTGTTATCAAACGTGCCCGCAGAGTACTTGGACCTGAAGGAGGTGTTCAGTAAGTCCCGTGCTGCTTCTCTTCCTCCACATCGTCCCTACGACTGTGCTATAGATTTAGTGCCAGGTAAGTCTCCACCTAAGGGCAAACTTTACTCTCTTTTTTCGTCGTGGTGGAGGTCGACGCATCAGAGGTGGGGGTAGGAGCAGTTATTTGCCAACGTGCTGCCTCGGACGATAAGATGCATCCCTGCGTGTTTTTCTCTCATCGGTTATCTCCTGCTGAACGCTATTATGACATTGGTAACAGAGAATTGTTGGCCGTCAAATTAGCTTTAGAGGAGTGGCGTCACTGGTTGGAAGGTTCAGGGGTACCTTTCATTGTTTGGACTGATCACAAGAATTTAGAGTACATTAGAACTGCCAAAAGACTCAATTCCAGGCAGGCTCGGTGGGCACTTTTTTTTGGTCATTTTGATTTTACTCTGTCGTACCACCCGGGTTCCAAAAATGTCAAACTGGATTCTTTGTCACGTCTTTTTGATCCCTCCACCCGCCTGGTGACTCCTGAGTGTATTTTACCTGAGAAAATAGTCGTCTCAGCACTCGTATGGGAGGTCGAATCGAAGGTCAAGACGGCCTTAGAAGGGGTAACGCCTACCGAATCGTTTTATTTGTGCCGGAAGAGTTACGGTGCGAAGTTATTCAGTGGGGTCACTGCTCTAACGTTGCTTGTCATCCAGGGATAAGCCGAACCAAGGGGCTAGTTAAACAACGATTCTGGTGGCCACTTATAGCTCGTGACGTCCACGATTTTGTTTTGGCTTGCTCAGTTTGCGCCCGTAGTAAGTCGTCTAACCGGCCTCCTGATGGGCTTCTTCAACCGCTGTCTGTCCCTTCAAGACCCTGGTCAAATATCGCACTAGATTTTGTTACCGCCGTCCCGCCCTCTAATGGCATGACGGTCGTTTTGACCGTAGTGGACCGGTTCTCGAAGGTGGCACATTTCATTCCCTTGCCCAAATTACCGACAGCCAAGGAGACAGCGGTCACTGTCCTAGATCACGCCTTTCGGTTACATGGCCTTCTGGTAGACGTGGTTTCTGACAGGGGATCCCAATTCATATCCAAATTTTGGAAAGAATTTTGTAAGTTGTTAGGAGCGACGGTTAACCTGTCTTCGGGTTATCATCCCCAGAGTAACGGGCAGTCTGAGCGGGCCAACCAAGATTTAGAGAGAACGTTGCGATGTTTGGTCTCCAAGAATCCTTCTTCCGGGATCCAAAAACTCTCTATGGTGGAGTATGCTCACAATTCGTTACCAGTGTCAGCCACGGGCCTCTCTCCGTTTCAGTGCAGCTTAGGTTACCAGCCACCAGCTTTTCCTAGTCTGGAATCTGAAGTCACGGTCCCCTCTGCTCACGCATTTGTCCAGAGGTGCCACCACACCTGGACCAGAGCCCGCGAGACTCTGCTCCGGATGATGGAGCGCACTAAGGCCAAGGCCGATCGCCACCGGTCGAAGCCTCTCGTTTACGCCGTGGGTCAAAAAGTGTGGCTGTCTACTAACAATATTCCTCTCCGTTCCGTTTCTAACAAATTAGCTCCCAAATTCATTGGCCCGTTTACTATCACCAAGATCATTAGTCTGGTGACATTGCGCCTCAAACTACCTCCAGCGTACAGGAGGATACATCCCGCCTTCCATGTGTCCAAAATTAAACCCGTGTTTTATTCACGTATTAATCCGCTTACCCCGGTTCCCCCGCCGCCGGGTCTCATAGATGGGGAACCAACCTATTCGGTTAATCGTATTCTGGACTCGAGACAGAGGGGACGAGGATTCCAGTTCTTGGTGGACTGGGAAGGTTGCGGTCCGGAGGAGAGGAGTTGGGTACCTGCTAGGGACATACTGGATTACTCATTGATGATTACAATCAGCAGGTAGGCCCTTCTGGGAACTTCAGGAGGCGTTCTTGGGGGGGGGGAGTTACTGTCTCTGGGTTTTGCACTTTGTGGGTGAAGTCTGTGTATTTCACGTCAGCACTGATTAGTTTGTGGGCGTCTCCGTTAATTGTCATCAGCAACAGCTGTCACTCATTACTCATCCCTATATATTGGCTTGTCTAGCGTCTTGTGTTCGTGAGAGCGTTGTTTCATGTTTGTAACCTATGCCTTGCTTTCTTGTGTGTTTCTGCGTTGGATGTCCGTGTCTCCCCGGAACCCCGTCCACTCTACGCAACCCACCACCAAGCAACACCACTTACCTTCGGCTCGCTTCCCCGCAGTTCCTGTGTCACCCTCTCCTGCTGCCAACTCACCTCCGCCTTCCGGATTCGTCATTCCTCACCACCATCTTGGACTGTGCATTCCTCCCAGCATTATTTGTGTCTCAGTTTTGTATTGTCTCATTGTTTTCGTTAAATCTCATTAATCTCGCACTTGGTTCCTGCCACTCCTTCACCCAGTCGATACAATGACTGGGTCACTTGAGCAAGGAAGTCTGATGCTAGATGTCAAAGTACCCAATGAAAGGTTAAGTCACTAATTATTTTAAATTCATATTTTATTATATGTTCATCTTAAAATGTAGTGGGTGGAAGGGAGAATTTTTTTTTTTTTTTACAGTAAAAGTCTTAATTATGTACACATGGATATGTATATCTAAATGTAAAACATAAGTACGCAAGAAAGAATGAAAAAAACTCACCATATTGTAGTACTACTATGGCTACTTATGCTAATTATACCAATCATCTTGTCAAGGCTTTGAATGATCTCTTTGAAAGAAGGGGATATGATGTCACATTTCAGTCATATTCAGTGATCTGTCCATTATTTTCCCTTGCAAGTGAGAAACAAAAATGAAAAAAGAATACAGAAGTTTAGCATAAAATGACAAAGGATGGAAGATGATCTAATTTAATGCCATTCTTTCCCTTCAACACAGGCCTAATGAGCGCCATCTGTCTGTCCTATCATTTTGGGTGTGGTGACACATATTCCCCAGTTCTTTACATTCTTGATTTTAGTCAAGATCAAAATAGCTCAAACATGGATGAAAGTGGCATTCGACATATAAAAATCACGCCTTGTCTTGATTTAACGTGATATCCATTTGGGTATTCCCTTTGAAATCTGAGAACTGGCATCTGCAGAAATCACAGAGGAAGTCAGGAGACTGCATATCACATGCTGTTATATCTCCATTGCTTAAGCAGCTGTTCATGAGACTTTTATCCCAAACTACTTCCATCTCTTCAATTGTTCCCTATGTAACTTGACACAGCCAACGAACTCCACCCTCAAGACATGTTGAGTTAATATTGTAAAAATGTGTTTTTCTGTTGTTGCTGTTGACTCTGAGAGTACATTTAAGCGTGTCACCTTTTGTTACATCAAAACCAAAGGATACGGGAAGAGGTTAGAGTACATTTTTGTACATCTCACCTCAAGTGACTAGAACATAGTTAATCTGTCATCATTTGAGAAGGAAATTCAATTCAATTCAAGTTTATTTGTATAGCGCTTTTTACAATACAAATAGTTACAAAGCAACTTTACAGAAAATTATGTTTCTACATTATTTATTAGTAGCTTATAAGTGGTGACTGTCAGTTTGTGCACGTATGACAGGATTTTTAGAAAAATGAATACAAGACATAGTCAGCCAGACGATGAACATTATTAATATTATCAATAATTAATAATTATTATATGATGCAGTCACACTTGTAACAATATTTGTTAGTTCTGTTGTTGATTCAGGGTTAGCATCATCTGGGGTCCTCTGAGGGTTAGCATCATCTTTTTATCAGGTGTTCTGGATCCAGACTGGAGCTTGTGTAAATCCTAGTTATCCCGTGGCAAAATATAGAAACAAAATAGAGACATCATTAGCATAGCTGCTGATCCAAGAAAGTAAAATGAATTAGTTTAACCCAAGCTAATGAATAAGAATGCACATTTGATCAGATGCAACTACACTCACAATTTAAGAGATACATTATTCGAATGCTTGGCGAAAGAGAAGCGTTTTTAATCTAGATTTAAACAGAGAGAGTGTGTCTGAAACCCGAACATTATCAGGAAGGCTATTCCAGAGTTTGGGAGCCAAATGTGAGAAAGCTCTACCTCCTTTAGTGGACTTTGCTACCCTAGGAACTACCAAAAGTCCAGCGTTTTGTGACCTTAGGGAGCGTGATTGATTGTAACGTGGTATGAGGCTAGTTACGTAGGTACGCAGGAGCTAAATCATTTAGGGCCTTATAGGTAAGTAATGATAATTTGTAACTGATACGGAACTTAATAGGTAGCCAGTGCAGAGACTGTAAAATTGGGGTAATATGATCATATTTTTTTGACCTTGTAAGGACTCTAGCTGCTGCATTTTGGACTACCAGTAGCTTGGTTATTGAAGAAGCAGGACAACCACCTAGAAGTGCATTACAATAGTCTAGTCTAGAGGTCATAAATGCATGAACTAGCTTGTCTGCATCAGAAACAGATAACATGTTTCGTAGCTTGGCAATGTTTCTAAGATGGAAGAATGCAGTTTTTGTAACATGGGAAATATGATTTTCAAAAGACAAATTGCTGTCTAATATAACACCCAGATTTTTGACTGTAGAGGAAGTAACAGTACATCCTTCTAGTTGCAGATTGTAATCTACAAGATTCTGTTTAGTGTTTTTTGGTCCAATAATTAATATCTCTGTCTTATAATTGGAGAAAATTATTTGTCATCCAATCTTTTAAATTTTTAACACACTCTGTTAGCTTAGATAATTTAGAAGTTTCATCTGGTCTCGTTGAGATATATAGCTGAGTATCATCAGCATAACTGTGGAAGCTAATTCCGTATTTTCTAATAATATTACCAAGGGACAACATGTATATTGAAAATAGAAGGGGACCTAGGACGGATCCTTGTGGCACTCCATATTTTACTGATGATAAATGAGATGACACCCCATTTAAGTAAACAAAATGGTAGCGATCGGACAGGTAGGATCTAAACCATCTTAGAGCCTGCCCTTGAATACCTGTATAGTTCCCTTTCATAGGTCACTTCGATGCTGCGGTGACGTCACCACGTATGGGAACACCTTCGGTGTGACGAATGTCTGAAGCCCTATACCATCCCGCCAATCCTATTGGCCAAATAGCGCGTGGCACCGCCCAGCATGCATAGGCATATATATACCTGGTGCCGCGCGCCATTTACCTCAGATTTCATTCCTTCAGTACGAAGCGAATCTTCTGTGCCCTATTGTCTCGCGTTCTCAGTGATCGTCTACGAGCAGTATACTCCTCTCCGCGGACGCGATGAGTTTCAAGAAGTGCAAGGACCCGTGTACCAGGTACATCGTTCAGGGGGACACTCATGACAGGTGCACAGTTTGCCTAGGCTTACACCACGCACAGGAGGTGCTTAGCGGCCTTTCTTCATGCCCCCATTGTGATGGCCTGCGACTCAGGGTGCTTCGCTCTAGGGTAGATGTGTTCTCCGATGTTGCCGTGTCTAACCCCCGCCACACCACTTCTGCGACTGCCGAGGCACCGCACGAGGTGATAGCTTGGGGTGACACGTGTGACATGGAGTTCGAGGACAGTTCAGCGATGGAGAATTACTCTCCACATCGCTCGCTCTCCCCTACCCTAATACACAGGAAAACTTTTGAACCTGTCGTCTTTTCCTGTGAGGATTTACGGCCCACACCGGGGGCATGTAGTGCCATCTCCTTCGGTTGTGACCGCCATGATGACGACGTTCTTTCCACTGCGGCCTCGGGGTCCGAGGACTTTGCGGCCGACACGAGCCCTCTCCCTCCTAGTGGACAGGAGAGGCGTGTTTCCCCCTCCTACAGTGAGCTGTTGGATGTGGTTTCCCGTGCAGTGGGTACATTGGGGCTGGAATGGGAGGTTGAGAAGGCCGAGGCCCAACCTTCTTCGAAGCTGGACGACCGTTTCCAAACTAGTCGGACACCTGCGCAGCCCCGGAGGCCTTTACCCTTTTTCCCGGACCTCCACCAGGAGGTTTCGAGGTCCTGGAAACAGCCGTTTGCGGCGCGCATCACGAACACTGCGGCCGCGGATTTCGCCACCATTTCGGGCATGGCGAGTCATGGCTATACAGCGATACCGCCGGTGGAAGAGACTCTCGCCGAACATCTTGCGCCTAATTCGGCCGCGGCGTGGAAGTCCCGCCCCTTCCTCCCCTCGAAGGCGTGTCGAGTCACGTCTAGTTTAGTGGGAAAATCCTATTTGGCCGCTGGCCAAGCGGCTGCTTCGCTTCATTCTATGGCGGTCCTTCAGGCCTACCAAGCGGAGCTGTTAAAAGGATTGGACGAGGGGGACGGCATTACACCTGAGGCGGTCAAGGAACTACGGCGAGCAACTGATTTGGCGCTTCGTGCTACCAAACATACTGCTCGAGCAGTGGGCCGTTCCATGGCTGGATTAATTACGGTTGAGCGCCACCTCTGGCTTAATCTCACCGATATAAAGGAAAAGGATAAATCTTTCCTCATGGATGCCCCTGTGTCTAAGGACGGTTTATTTGGAGAGGCGGTCACTTCAGTGGTGGAGAAGTTCAGAGCAGCGAAACAGCAATCAGCCGCTTTCCGCCAGCTGATTCCCCGCAGACCCAGAGAGGTTGAACGCCGTCAGGCGCCCGCGCGTTCTCGCTCAACCTCCTCTCACCGCCAGCGAGTGCCCTCTCGGGAAGAGCCTTCACCTATGGCGCCCCCTCGCAAGGACTGGGGCCCTAGGGTTGTTCCACCGGCTCAACAACGCCAGCGAAAAAGGTTGAACCTGAGTTCGACGGCCAATGCCTCTCGTTCTCGGGCACCTAACAGCAGCTCCTGATTTTTTCGCTGCCTGCCAGGGACTGTGCCCTCCGCTAGAGAGCGCTGTTGGACCGCTTTCGCGCATCCAACACTCTCATTGCAGTCCCCACGCTCAAACCCTGACTGTTTCGCCGCAAACAGCGCCTCGAACAGCATTGGAGCGAACTGTAACACCAATCGCTTCCTCAGACACTATGCACGATCCAGTTTTCAGAGCTCGAGGAGCGCTTCAAAGGGTCATCATCGAACGGCCTGTCATGACGGCTCGCACAGCCGCCGCTGTTTCGCTAGCGGCAGAGCCCGATGCTCAATCTGTTGGCCTAATTCCTGCCGTGGACACGTTTCAGGATTACGTACAACGAGATACAACGCCTGCTATGCATATACTTCCCCTGTGCACGAACACCGTGAGTCTTTCGTGCCCGGACATCTCTATGTGTGCAACAGCGTTGCAGGAAACGAACATGTTGAAACCGCTAATATTGTTTCGGGCATTTCTCAATGGGTGTTACGCACAATTTGTCACGGATACACCATTCAGTTTCGGAAAGGCCCGCCCCCTTTCCGCGGAATTCTCTCCACGGTGATGAAACCGATGGACATGGCGGTGCTGAGACAGGAAATGTTAGCTCTACTGAGCAAAGGGGCTATAGAAGAAGTACACCCCTCTCAGATGGAGTCAGGGTTTTACAGCCGTTATTTTGTGGTACCAAAAAAGGACGGCGGATTACGACCCATTCTGGATTTACGCCGTCTAAATCTTGCACTCAGGTCGAGCAAATTCAAGATGTTGACGGTAAAATCTATTTTGTCTCAGATTCAACCAAACGACTGGTTTGTCACGATCGATCTGAAGGATGCTTATTTTCATATTCAGATCATCGAGAGACACCGGAAGTTCCTCAGATTCGCTTTGGAGGGCAAAGCGTATCAGTACCGCGTTCTTCCCTTTGGCTTAGCGCTAGCTCCCCGTACATTCTCAAAATGCATGGACGCAGCTCTGGCCCCGTTGCGGCTCCGGGGCGTCCGTGTGTTTAACTATCTGGACGACTGGCTGGTGTTAGCGCAATCTCAGACTCAAGCACACTCTCATCGAGATATTGTGCTGAATCATTTACACAGCCTGGGTTTACGCACAAACTTCCAGAAAAGTGTATTAATCCCCTCTCAACGGATTACCTTTCTGGGAATAGAATTGGACTCTCGCGCGATGACAGCAAAGCTTTCTGTCCCGCGCGCTCAGTCGATTACGTCATGCGTTCAGCACTTCAGGGCGGGTCACACAGTGACAGTGAGACTGTGCCTCAGACTACTAGGTCTAATGGCAGTGGCGCTTCCCGTGATTCATCTGGGTTTGCTTTACATGCGCCCGTTTCAGTGGTGGACGAAACAACAGAATATTTCACCCCGTTGTTCTCCGCATCGAACGATCTCGGTGACGCGGAGGTGTGTGATGTCGTTAAAACAATGGACATCAGCCGAATTTCTCCTCACCGGGGTTCGGCTGGGAATTTGTGCTTCCCGAGAGACTGTCACGACAGATGCGTCTTTGACCGGGTGGGGAGCTGTTTGTCAGGGGCGCCCAGCCCACGGAGTGTGGACAGCGGCACAACGCAGCTGGCACATAAACAAATTGGAATTACTGGCGGTTTTTCTGGCTCTCCAGTATTTTTCGAGTCTACTGACCGGCCGTCATGTGCTTCTCAGAACGGACAACACTGCGGTCGTGGCTTATCTGAACCATCAGGGAGGATTACGTTCTTGCCCTCTGTGCAGACTGGCGAGGCGGATTCTTCTTTGGTCTCACGACAGATTTCTGTCGATCCGGGCTGTTCACATCCCCGGACGACTGAACTTCGGAGCGGATTTATTATCCAGGCAGGCAGGCTCTGGAACAAGGGGAATGGAGATTACACCCCCAAACGGTGAATCACCTATGGCATATTTTCGGGGAAGCGAAAGTGGATTTATTCGCGTCGAGCACGACTACGCATTGCCCGCTATGGTTCTCCCTATGCCCTCCATCACCCCTGGGTCTGGATGCGCTAGCTCACAGCTGGCCCAGGACCAGTTTGTATGCGTTTCCTCCGAATCGGCTGGTCCCAGCGGTATTATGCAGAATACGGCGGGAAAGAGTGGGACAGCTGTTGCTGGTGGCTCCGCGATGGCACACACAGCCGTGGTTTGCGGATCTCATCAATCTGTTAGCGGGCTCTCTGGTGGAGATTCCCCTCAGACGGGATTTATTATCGCAAGCACAGGGACGGATCTCGCATCCAAGGCCAGATCTGTGGAACCTGTGGGCGTGGCCTCTGAGCGGAGTGAGTTGATATGTCCCGGTCTTTCTGCTGAAACTACCGAGACTATACTGAACTCTAGAGCAGTTTCTACGAGACGCTTATATGCTTTCAAGTGGAAACTGTTTATGACATGGTGTGAAACTCATGATGTGGATCCAGTTTACTGCCCTGTGGCTTCAGTACTGGAGTTTCTTCAAGACCGTTTTTCGGAGGGATTGACACCAGCCACCCTGAAGGTTTATGTGGCAGCTATCTCAGCTCACCATGAGCATATAGGTGGTGTTTCAGTGGGTCGTCATCCACTGGTTTCTCGCTTTATACAGGGTGCGCGACGGTTGAGACCTTTCCGCCCTGTACGAGTTCCTTCATGGGATTTATCCATCGTGTTACTGGGTTTGTCAGGGCATCCGTTTGAGCCCCTGGAAACTGTATCGGATAAGCTCCTGACTCTGAAGACACTTCTTCTCATGGCTTTATCCTCCCTCAAGAGAGTTGGGGATTTACAGGCTCTCTCTGTCTCACCCTCGTGCATGGAGTTTGCACCAGGCTCTGTGAAAGTGTTGTTGCGACCTAGGCCTAATTATGTTCCTAAGGTCGCGTCTAATCTTTTTCATTTTCAGCAGGTGGTCCTGGAGGCTTTTTCTCCTGCTGCGACAGAGTCTGGAGATCTAAGTCTTTGCCCTGTGAGGGCGTTGAAGACTTATGTGGATCGCACTGCCCCACGGCGTGAGTCTGACCAGCTGTTTGTCTGTTTTGGACATAATAAGGGCCATGCAGTTACGAAACAGCGCATGTCCCATTGGCTGGTGGAGGCTATTTCCTTGGCCTATGAGGCGCGCGGGCTCGCTTCGCCCTTAGGAGTAAAAGGTCATTCCACAAGAGCAGTGGCTTCTTCTCAAGCCTTTCTCAGTGGATCTTCTTTGAATGATATCTGTGCTGCGGCAGGCTGGTCCTCACCGAGCACTTTTATCAGGTCTTACAGTCTGGATGTGAGGATGGCTCCTGGCTCCCGGGTTCTCTCCGCTTGAGCAGATGCTTCCTTGGATCCAAGCTATCAGGTACGTCAGGCGTGATGGTATAGCGTTCCCATACATGGTGACGTCACCGCAGCATCGAAGTGACCTATGAAAGGGAACATCTCGGTTACGTATGTAACCTTGGTTCCCTGAATAGGGAACGAGATGCTGCGGTTCTGGCCGTGCCATACCTTGATAGCTTTCTTCTCTTCTTCGTCATGAAATCTGAGGTAAATGGCGCGCGGCACCAGGTATATATATATGCCTACGCATGCTGGGCGGTGCCACACGCTATTTGGCCAATAGGATTGGTGGGATGGTATAGGGCTTCAGACATTCGTCACACCGAAGGTGTTCCCATACGTGGTGACGTCACCGCAGCATCTCGTTCCCTATTCAGGGAACCAAGGTTACATACGTAACCGAGATGTTTTGTAATCTATCTATGAGTATGTCATGATCTATGGTGTCGAACGCAGCACTAAGATCAAGTAAGACTAGAAATGAGATGCAGCCTTGATCTGACGCAAGAAGCAGGTCATTTGTAATTTTAACAAGTGCAGTTTCTGTGCTATGGTGGGGCCTGAAACCTGACTGAAATTCTTCATACAGATCATTTTTGTGTAGAAAGGTGCTCAATTGAGCAGACACAACATTTTCAAAAATTTTAGACATAAATGGAAGATTTGAAATAGGCCTATAATTTGCCAGTACACTAGAGTCTAGTTTTGGTTTCTTAATAAGAGGCTTAATAACCGCCAGCTTGAATGGTTTTGGGATGTGACCTAAAGATAACGACGAGTTAATAATATTGAGAAGCGGTTCTTCGGCTACAGGTAACAACTCTTTCAGTAATTTAGTGGGTACCGGATCTAATAAACATGTTGTTGGTTTAGATACAGTGATAAGTTTATTTAGTTCTTCCTGTCCTATAGTTGTAAAGCATTGCAGTTTATCTTTGGGTGCGATGGATGAAACTGAAGTGTTAGACGCTGTAGAATCTACATTTGCTATTGTATTTCTAATGTTATCTATTTTATCAGTGAAGAAATTCATAAAGGCATTACTATTAAACATTGGTGGAATATTTGAATCAGGTGGCATCTGGTAGTTTTTTAATTTAGCCACTGTGCTAAATAAAAACCTTGGATTGTTTTGGTTATTTTCAATGAGTTTGTGTATATGCTCTGCCCTAGCAGTTTTTAGAGCCTGTCTATAGCTGGACATACTGTTTTTCCATGCAATTCTAAAAACTTCCAAGTTAGTTTTTCTCCATTTGCGTTCAAGACTACGAGTTACTTTCTTGAGAGAGTGAGTATTACTGTTATACCATGGCACAGTACGTTTTTCTCTAACCTTTTTTATTTGATGGGGGCAACAGCTTCCAATGTATTAGAGAAAATAGTGCCCCTGTTGTCAGTCATTTCATCTAATTAATGTGTATTTTTGAGTACAAATAGCAGTTTAGATAGATCAGGCAGGTTATTTGCAAATCTGTCTTTGGTGACTGGAACAATAGTTCTGCCCAGACGGTAACGCTGAGACATATATTTAATATCAGTGATATGTAGCATGCACGATACAAGGAAATGGTCTGTAATATCATCACTTTGAGGTAACTGCTTTGAGGAAACTGCTTTTGATAGCAGGCCTGCTCTCCACCCTCAGTCCTGCCTACAGTGGCACAGTGTCTGGATCTCTCTCTGGCAGTTATGTGCCATCTTGTTAGTGGTTGTGTCAGTCTATGATCTTAGTAATGATGAGGCTGTAAAAGTGCCAAAGTTAGCCCAGACTCCACAGGTCCCTCAGGGCCAAAGGGTGACTAAGAGGGAGGAGAACCCATATTAGGAGGTGTGTCCCTGGAGATAGAGACTGGTGCAGCTCCTCCCTCCCTCCAGAATCCAGTCCCTGATGGAACGAGAAACCCATGCGTATGCTTTTCTATTCCATTTCCATTAGCTTCTTCACCCAAGCCATGCAAATATTGTAAAAATAATTTATGGCCTATTGCTTTGGTAATGAGACCCCAAGTGAATTCCAGCACTTAAACTGGCTCTCGAAGCATCAGGTGAAATCATGTCAAACCAATGCTCTGAGGACGTCTGTTGTGGAGAAGAGGGGTATAAAACAAAATCTGCATTTTTCTCTCTCTCTCTTCTTACCAGTTCTCACTAAACTGGGTGTGCTGTCCTATTTCTGCTCTTATTCTTGGTTTGGGTTGTTTATTTTTTTATAAAAAAATTTTTAGTTTCTGGCACTACTGTGAAATCACAATAAACAGTGACAATGAGATGAAGGAACACAGAAGTCATTATAACATTATAAAAACATTATATGCAACTAGTTGAGGATCTTTCTCAATTCAGTTCAGTTCTTGCTAATATTATTCATCTCAAAGGGAAATTTGACTTTTCTTCTTTTTTTATTATTTTATTTTATATTACAAATAAAGAAAGTGACAAAAACACCAGTGACTAATAAAAATGACATCAACAATCAATTGAAAAAAGTGCAAAACATTAAATTTTATATATGATGAATTACGTCTTTCATATAGCGGATCCTGACTATTAGAAATCTTATAAAAAGTGTCAAGAGCCATACCCAGCCCAAGGTGCAGTGCAAAGCTACGCAGCTGTCCTGGCGCTGACTGGAATTACAACTATCCAAAACAATGATGGGCAAGACTACAATACTAACCAGGTGATCCAAAAACATTTTGGGAGACTGGCATTCAATTAGTGGATGGCCAGACTATCACTGTTCAGAATACCAGACCCACAAGCCAGACAATGAGGAGGCAAATTAAACAAAAGGCCAGACGGTGTATGCATGTTACTGTAATCAGAAGCCCTTAGTCCCCAGTCGTCAACGTACCAACCAGCAACCTTACAAAACCATTCCTGCTCAGTCATTCTAATTGGCAAAGTGGCCAATACACAGAAGGGATTTACCCAAAGGCTGTCTGCATGTCATGTGAGACAACCAATTAAAATCACTTATTGCCAGAGTAATATCCTTTGCTATAATGGTAGGAGAAAACAGCTTTGGGAGGATTATCTCTGCCGTAAACTGATCTCATTCACTCAGTCTCAAATCTCAGCCTCACTGCTGCAGACGGTGTGAGTCCGGGACTTCAGCTGACACTCTGGCCAAAGTTTGGAAGAGCCAAAAAGGCCGGGAGAGACCCAAACTAGGTAAAAGGGGACAAAAGGCCACTCATGCTTCCCCACACACACAAAAAAATTCCCATCCAAACTGTATCAAAATCATTTTGTATGTGAGAGTGGAATAATTATGGTCACGGTCGATACAATCTTTTGGGCCTTATCCATAAAACACAAGCATGACAAATGTTTGTGTAAATTGTGAATAAAACCATACTTACATAAAATGAAGCCTTCAATTCAACAGGGAAAATGTATGTGCAAACAGATTTATAAACGATTTATGCATAAATTCATTCTGCTCATGTTGCCTATGTGTTAATAAGGGAAATGGGTCCACAGGTGTCGTTGAGACATCTGTGCTCTGTACAATAATGCCATAACTGTCCAGTGTAAGAGCAGGCGCTGAGTGTGTGCCTGTCTAATCATGCTATTTTTACGGGCTTCAGACTTTACCCACACATGTCCCATTGTAAGCTTAATTCACCGCAGCTCCATGTTCCCTCATGTAAAGGACTTTTCATTTGGCCAAAGCAAAAATACTTCAGAGGCCCAGTTAAATAATAAAACACATTAGGAATAACTCAAAGGTTAAGCATGTACAATGCCTTTGAGATCATCCCCAGCTTTAAAAAGCATGTAGGATCATCTGTTTAAGGGCCCATAAAATGACATCATCTGTCCAGCAGGAGCGACAAGTGTCAGCAGCAGTTATTCTCTCACTATGCAGTCAGAGTGGACCACTGATCCACCCCGCCAGCTTTGTGGCTTTCTAGGGCTGCTAACCAGAGGACAGCAAAGAGTGATGGGACAAGTCATGCCATTTACTCCATCTACCAGAGGCCACATATTATTTAAAAAAACTCACATTAATTCTCTTCAGTGGAGAACGCCGTAGAGAAACCATCACTGGGCGACCCAAAACCCCAAGTGGCTGTGCCGGTTTAGTCTAAGTTTGAACTGGCACGTATGAGCGTACTTTCCCGCTCTTTTCCAAGTTTGGATGCCAAGCTACACACACATACACAAAGACGGGGTTCTCAAGACCATGACGGTTGATGTTTAGCTATACTTAATCTGTCCTGAACATGAAGCAATGTGAGGAAATCAGCATTGTCAAGTTGTTGTGGCAAGTGGTGAGGTTGAATCAGACAACACAGACGGTCCACACTGTAATTATACGCTGCCACTGAGGATTGAGACGCCATGTTTTTCTTAATTATCACATTGCTTGAATTCTTATACCATTCTAGTGCATTCCAGTCAAGAACTGTTGTTTGAAATTTATGAATATGTTAAACCCGAGCCAAATTGTGAAGAACATGCTTTTGAGAGGCTTTTATTTGGCACTTGGGTGGTCATTGACTATATAAACACCATATTGCTATCCATCTGTGCTCCTCTTCATAAAACACACAGTTCATATAACACTGCAGTCACACCAACTAGAAACATACCGATCCGGCAAACCTCTTTTTTAGTCCCATCTTCCACTGTCAGAACAACTGCTTGGCAGCCTATTGTTGGCAGCAAAAGCTTGGCTTGGACCCATCTGGAGCCAGGCAGGCTGCACATTCTCTGGGTATAGAGCTAATGAGGCCTGCTGATGGTAAAGCCGTGGTCACGCTGGTGTGGGTTACAAATATAAAGCCCTGGGCTGTATGAATCCTCCACGTTGTGAAGTAATTCTTCGGACTGTGGGAATGTAATGCTAAAGGCTTGGTCCAGTATAGACACACAGCTGATGTGCTCAAAAATGTGTCTGCGCTTCTGAAACCTGATTAGAACACAGAGCACATGAAGACAGAGTTTGAGCATGGCCAGGAATGGTGAAGGTTGGCATGTCAACCGTGGAGCGATAAGGCAGGATTCTGGAATAAAGAGAAGACAGGGCAAAGCTTCAGCTGGATGGCTGTGTTTTGGCTTGTGAGATGAGGGAGACTGGGGCGAGCAATGCAAGCCTAGCCTTGGAATGGCTACAATGGATAAAAGGGCCATGACAACCCCCTGTCTGGAAGAGAAGTGTATGAGTAGGTCAGCCAATGTCTGACTTTCTGCAGTCTCTTGATAGTTTTTTCTCCTGCCTTCAAATGGGTAGTTGAATTCATAGCCTAAAACACTTAAAAGCAGTAAAATATTATACTTTATTAGGGATTCACCAGTATAATGCTCTAACCAATACTGATAGACTGATAATAATTTGTCACAAAATTGTAATGTACAGTATTTAAAACAGATAATCATTACAAGATTTCTTAAAGATTGCATTAAGCATTGTTGTCTGTGTTTTTGAAGAATAACTTAGTAAACGCAATGACATGAATGTATGTAAAATAATAATAATGAACATAAACAATTAAACATTCAGTCTCAAAATGCTAATATCAGTCAATAACCTATATGATCGGTTTGCAATATTGCATATTGTGTATATTGCAAAATCCCTAATAAATTTATATAAAAAATATAATTTATAATTGTTACAAACACACCAGGTTCCACCTCCACTCATTCACAACGCACGCCCTCACCTGAGTACTGAGCACTTCCACCTGACCCTCATCATTACCCAATCACCTCGGCACCATAAATACCACACACACGCACTCAATCAGCGTCCGGTCTCGTTCGCGACAAGGTCTTACCTGTATGCTAACTCAAAGGACTAACTCTTCCTCTACTTACCTCTCTCCAGCGATTCTCCAAAGATCAAGATCCCCAGTGTGCGTGTGTGTGGTTCACCTCCCTCCTCTGATGTCTTCACCCATCTCGCACGGATCCATTCATCACTCTACCCAACACTACCTGCTCCTCTGCTTGTGTCTATTAATAAACCCTTCTGTCTGTTACTCCTCAGCCTCCTGAGTGATCTGTAACAGAAGACCGGACCAACACCGCTAGGCACAAGCATGAGCCTCACGGACCCCTTTCAAGATCTGGTCGATGCACTCCGAAGAACACTCACGGCTACACCTGCATCCCCAACACCAGCGAGCACTTCCGCCAATGATGCCAGCACTTCCTCACCTTATGTTCACGCCAGTCCCATGGCCCGGCCGGCGCCCTACTCTGGTTCGGCAGAGGAGTGCAGCAGTTTCCTCCTACAATACTGGCTGGTCCTGGAGATGCAACCACACTGGTACCCCACCGAGAGATCCAAGGTAGCCTTTGTAATTTCTCAACTGCAAGGTAAAGCACTACTGTGGGCAGATTCAATATGGACTCAAAATAACCCAGTTATCCAGTCTTATTCCAGCTTCATCGACCATTTCCGAGAAGTTTTTGGCAGACCAGCTTGGGACTCTTCCATTGGTGAGAAGCTATATAATCTCAAACAGGGAAAAATGTATGTCAATGAATATGCCCTTCAGTTTAGGACTCTAGCGGCCTCCAGTGGATGGAACGAGCAGGCTTCACTGACTACCTACCGTCAGAGATTGGAACCTCGAGTGCGGTTGCATCTCGCTTCATACGAGGACACCATCGGGCTTGAACGATTCATCCAGCTGTCCGTCCGCTTTGCCACCCGTATGCAGTCGTGCTTAGAAGAGCACCAGGGCCAGGCGTATTCCTCTACGTCACTCTGCCGACCAGAGGCCATCAGCTCCCCAGAACCAGCCAGCGAACCCATGCTAGTGGACTCATATCGTCTCTCTTTGGCTGAAAGACAAAGACGGCTGGCCCAGAATCTGTGCCTCTACTGGTCTACTCACCAAGTTGGACCTACTGGCCACTATGAATACTGCATGATGCCGTATGGACTTGTTAATGCCCCCTCAGTCTTCCAGGACTTCATCCATGAGGTGCTCCTGGAGTTCCTCCACAAGTTCGTCCTCGTCTACATAGATGATATCCTCATATACTCCCGGAGCCTGGAAGAACATCAACGCCATGTTGCGGAGGTCCTGCAACGCCTGAGGGCCTTTCAACTCTATCTCAAGGCCGAAAAGTGCTCTTTCCATCAGCCCTCAGTGCAGTTCCTTGGATACAACATCAGCAGCAGTGGCATCCGGATGGACGAGGGGAAGGTAAATGCCGTCAGAGATTGGCCCACTCCTACCACCATCAAAGAGTTACAACGGTTCCTTGGCTTTGCCAACTTCTATAGACGGTTTATCCAAAACTTCAGTACCATCACCAGCCCTCTCACCAGTCTCCTCCGTAACAAACCCAAATCTCTCCCCTGGACTCCTGCCGCCACAGAGGCCTGAACAAGAGGAGTGGCTAGCTGCACACTGATCCACTCAAGACTGAAAGTCTACAAAAAAATATTTTATTTTTCAAATTGCATCGTGCAAAAAGGTGCAAAGTGCATGTGGGTGAAAAACAGAATGGACACCAGCAAACGTTTCAGCGCATTGCTATCTTCAGTGCTCATTTAGCAAACAACATTCACCCTTTTTAAGCAAGTCTTACTGAACCTCTTTCAAATTTTGTTAATTCTGTTTTGAGACCTTTAGTCACTTCCCTTCCAAGTTATTTGAGAGACACCGCTGATTTCCTGCAATTTCTAGCAACTCTGCAAAATGTTTGTTGTGATGCTATATTAGCAACCATGAATGTGACCTTGTTGTATACTAACATCTCACATCAAGAGGGCCTACTGGCTTTAGAACATTTTCTCGATTTGCGCATTGATGATGAGGGTCTTCCGACTAAATTTATCACTGAAATGGCAGAAATGGTACTTACTAAAAACTATTTCCTATTTGAAAATCAATATTATTTGCAGTTTGAGGGCACCGCCATGGTGGCCACTATGGCTCCTGACTATGCCAATTTATATTTGGGTTTTCTAGAGGACCAATATGTTTTCAACAATATCCCTTCTTGGACAATATTATTTTGTTTAAGAGATACATTGATGATTGCTTTGTAATTTATAAAGGTTCTGCAAGTGATTTTGAAACATTTGTTTTGTACATGAATTGTCTTAGGCCCTCCATTAAATTTACATATCATGTGGGGTTCACTGATGTCAATTTCCTGTACACTTCTATATCAATTGTGGATAATAAAATAGTCTCTTCTCTTTATAGAAAATATACAGCTAAGAGCAGTCTCCTTCATGCTAACAGTGCTCATCCAATGCCCCTAAAACGACGTTTACCTAACAGCCAATTTTTGAGACTTCACCGCATTTGTTCTGGGAGAGAAGACTTTGAGTCCAAAGCCCAGAGCTTGTATATGGACTTTAAATCACGAGGCTATCCCAACCAGTGGCTTGATACTGCACTTGAGAAGGTTTCCATCCTACAAAAACAAGAGGAGAGAAATTTGACTATGAAAAAAATAAATAAGAATTTTTCATGCATTTTTAAATCCACATTTAGTCCACTGAGTAATGATATCAAAACCATTATCAAGAATCATTGGCACATTATTGAAAGTGATCCCCAGTTATTGAATGTATTTAGTGAACAACCACTTTTTGTCTCTTCCAGGAGCTCTAATTTGAGGGACAAGCTTGTCCATGCCGACACCCACATCTCCTCTCCAACTACTCTTGTCGATGCCCAGGGTAATTTTCCATGTCACAATTGCTCTTCTTGTACTAAGTATGTCAAATGTAAATCATTTACACATCCTCGTACACTGAAAACGTGTAAGATTAGACAACTGATTACCTGTAAGAGTACATATGTTGTTTACATTATCATTTGTCCATGTCCACAACTATATGTTGGCAAAACTACACGTGCATTAAGTACATTTTAAGTCTGCTAACCACTCTCTGTCTGACATGAAGTTCCTGGGCATCGAGAGGATTCTACCTCACAGGAGAGGTGGAGATAGAGATAGAAAATTATTGCAAAGGGAGGCTTTTTGGATCTTTGAACTTAAATCTTTATTTCCTGAGAAGACTTCGGCATCCCAGAGGATGTCGTCTCGGACCAAGGTCCCCAGTTCATCTCCCATGTATGGAAGGCTTTCCACTCACTCCTAAGTGTGGCCATCAGCCTGTCCTCCGGATACCATCCTCAGTCGAACGGGCAGACAGAGAGGAAGGTCTAGGAGATTGGACGCTTCCTCCGTACATTCTGTCATGGCCACCAGAACTCCTGGAACCAGTTCCTTGGGTGGGCCGAGTACGCACAAAACTCCCTTCGTCCACGTCGTCGGGGTCCTCAGCCCTCAGGAGCGGGCCGTGGGGAGGGGGGTACTGTTACAAACACGCCAGGTTCCACCTCCACTCATTCACAATGCACGCCCTCACCTGAGTACTGAGCACTTCCACCTGACCCTCATCATTACCCAATCACCTCGGCACCATAAATACCACACACACGCACTCAATCAGCGTCCGGTCTCGTTCGCGACAAGGTCTTACCTGTATGCTAACTCAAAGGACTAACTCTTCCTCTACTTACCTCTCTCCAGCGATTCTCCAAAGATCAAGATCCCCAGTGTGCGTGTGTGTGGTTCACCTCCCTCCTCTGATGTCTTCACCCATCTCGCACGGATCCATTCATCACTCTACCCAACACTACCTGCTCCTCTGCTTGTGTCTATTAATAAACCCTTCTGTCTGTTACTCCTCAGCCTCCTGAGTGATCTGTAACAATAATATTATATAAACAAATTATATACATTGTACAATTAAATATATATATATATATATATATATATATATATATATATATATAAATTAAATGTGAATAATTATCATTCATCTTAAATTAAAAAAAGAAAGATGCTCATTTATCTAATTCTCTTACCATCCAGAGATACAGTAGGGCTGACTGATAATGTGTGCATGTGATGCGCTCTCACCCAGACTTAGTTTTATAATACTGCCAGCTGTGCTATGCGGTGCTGCCATGCAAGTCTTGCCAGGGTACACAGGCTGGGGGGTTAGGGTTTAAAGATTGAGCCCCCCATCCAACCACCCTACCAACCGCACCTTGGGGTATGTGTTGGGGGGGTCAGTGTGCAGGGCTGCCCTCTGGTGTTGAGGAAGAAAAAATTTAGTGCAAACAGTGGGGAAGGGCAAATCTGGCAACATGGCCTTTCTCAGTTAAACAGATAATTGGCCTTATTGATGTATAAAAGATGCCCCACTGTGCCTCCAGAATCTCCATTAGGGCTGAAAAGTCTAAATAGTTTATGAGCAGCTTCTGAATACAGAAATAGAAAAATTTATCTTATCCCTCAGTGTGCTTACTGATGTGTGTGCGCACGCACCTTTTTTCCCCACTCTGATCTCAACACAAATATAACTTTAGGGATTAATTGCATAAAATATCCATCAATGATGAAAAGCATGAGCATTACAGAGTAAAGGTAGGTTAATGAAGACAATCAAATCCAGAAGAGTCATCTTTGAAGATGACACTGAGTGTAAAAATCAATGATGTTTATCACATACTGTATAACAAAAACGTTTTGTGTATGTTTAGAAATTAGTACTGGAATATGATAAATTGCTTTTATAGCTCACAAAGGTGATTATACAGTAGATAATAAAAGGAATGATGAGGTACCGTATGGCTGCCATGGACATTGCAATGCATTTCCCTCCTCCTAGAGAAGCTCCGTTTAAGTATTCAGCCGTCAAACTTTGAGATCATGCCACTCTCCCTCTGATCAGACTCTCTGATCCCTTTGATCAAAGTGAGTTCTATAATTTCAACTTGGGTTTTAACTTTAAAACTGCAATATGCTCTCAATAAAACCTCTGAAATGTTCTATTTCTGAGAAAAATAATGATATACCCACAATATGCAACCAAGTTTATTGGTGGAAACCCACGGCTTCCAGTCTAGAGAAGAAAGGTGTCTTAAATACAGCACTGCTGTTTTTAGAGGTCCATGTGCATGTATTTACATCCGAATGCACTTCTCATTATCACTCTGGGACAGACAGTGTAGGGTTCTATCAATGAGAAATGACACCTTGTTAAGTTAGGAATTCTCTTTGTATTAGTGAGGCTTCTCTAGTTAATCTTGCACCTTGCTTGATCTACAATGCTGTAATTGGGATGCAGGGAGAAAAATCCTGTCTCATTGAGCTGGGAGTAGAACAATGAAAGAAATGAATATCACACCCAGTGTTACCTTTCTAATCAATTCTGTGTATGAGCTCTCAAAAGCAGGCTTGTACTTCTTAATGAGGACAGGGTTTTTTTTTTTTTACTATTTTTTTTTTTTATCACTCACAGTTTTTGACACCGATAGGATTACAAGTCCAATTAAGGAAACTTATATTAGAGCTGAGAATATCTGTATTTTCTTTTTGTATTGAGGCCTGTTTGTTGTATTTATCTTGAGGACAAAATTCTACTAAACATGTGGCTGTGTACGATATGTAGCTTAGTGCGTGTGTGTGTGTGTGTGTGTGTGTGTGTGCAGGCTTCTGTGTGAAAAAGACTTACTTGATCAGAGTGAATAAAGATGGAACACAAACAGAAAAAAATTTCATAATATCTGTGCTTGATCTCTCCCCCCTCTGTATATGCGTCCACTCTACAGAGTATTCTTTTAGTCATGATCTGCTAAACACACCAATGCTCAGGGTCAGATCAGATGTCCCTGCATGTGTCAAAGACCAACAGCTCTTTTCTTTAAATGTACATTCAAAAAGCCCTAGGCAAAATGATACCCTCAACAACATTCTTCTTATTTTCTTATATATTTCTTCTATCTAATACTAATATTGTATATCTTGTTTTCTTCTTATATATGTATAAATTGTCATTTTACTATAATTTTTCAAATTTACTAAAATTTACTATAAATATACTATTCAGTGTATTTAAATTCAAAAATTATTAAATTTCACAAATACTATTTTTTACAGACTCATATATATGCATATACGCTGAAGAAAATTGGTTTATAAACAATTTTCACACAGAAACCGACAGTACATTTCATAAAGAATTACAAAGTATTGGCAAGTAAGATTTTATTAAAAGTAAAATAGTGTTATCTTGTAAAACTTAAAATTAAGGATACCACAATTACGTAATCATTCAAAGCAGCAATTAATCACTCAAAGTCCACTTATGTTATTCTGCATGCTTAAAAAGTATTTGTTTTATTATATACAAATATATACTCATATTGTTCCTGAATAATAAAAGTGAAAAAACTCCCCTACCACCCAAGTTTACCACCTTTCTCTTCCCCTCGTTTTATTTTAGACCCTCCCTCACGGTTCCCTTCATATTTTGCAATGCTTTTGATAACTTAAAGTGGCTTTGAGAGAGTAAGTGTGTGTCATAACACTTCTCTCAGCTACCTATATTTATGGCTGAAAGTGAATTCTTGATGAGCACTAAGATATCAAAGGATCCATGATCAAAGCTTCTCTAATAAGCAACCCACTGTTTTCTGAAAACCTGGACTTTTTAATAGCACTCAGTCTCTACCTTCTCCTTAACTGGAATTATCCAAAAAGAGATGCGAGGAGAGCAAACATCTTTAATTTGTTCATCTGTACACCTTTGTAGAGGAAAATGTCCCAGCACAGGTTTGCTTTTTTGACTGTCGCTGCTTCCATCTCACCCCCCGCACTGAAATCTTGCTGTCACTTTTGAAAGCTCACCTGAAGTGCCTCTTGCTGCACTTCCTTAAGCATATGTTAGATTTATTTCTCCCTTTTGCTCGGCGGCGTGGTGCTGTTTGTGCTCTGGGAACAAATGGCGTGGGTTAGGAACGTGAGATAAGACGGAAACCACAGAAAAACCATCTTGAAACAAATCCAACACTAAACAGTTTGTAATAGAGGCTGGATGTTTATGTCTGTGGGATCTAAATTTTGTTTTGTGTGACTTCTACATTTATAAAAATATCTCAAAGTGAACTGGAGATTGAGAAAGTGAAGGTGTCTTCTCTGCCTCTCCTTACACAGTCATGGCAATACAGGCGGCTCACAATCAGTCCTGAGTGAAGTGACATTCAGCCAAGTATGGTGACCCATACTCAGAATTTATGCTCTGCATTTAACCCATCCGAAATGCACACACACAGAGCAGTGAACACACACACACACTGTGAGCACACACCCGGAGCAGTGGGCAGCCATTTATGCTGCGGCACCCGGGGGTTCGATGCCTTGCTCAAGTCATGGTATTGAAGGTGGAGAGAGAACTGTACATGCACTCCCCCCACCCACAATTCCTGCCGGCCCAGGACTCGAACTCACAACCTTTCGATTGGGAGTCCGACTCTCTAACCATTAGGCCATGACTTAAGTAGAGTGGTCATGGGATTTACCGTTTGTCTCTTCCCCCTCTCTGGACCACAGTCTGCCTCTATCACATTCTTTCATTAGTAAAGGAGAATGCAATCGAGTGTGCCACATAGTCTTTAAAAGTTGTCTCTTTCAAACATGTCTATGATTAAGAGGGCCAGACGATTAAAGAGAGCTCAGCAGGCTTGTGAAAACATGTACTTACACACACACACACACACACACTTGAGGCGGTTGCATGGATGATTAAAATTTAATGATAATGATACAGTTATGCATTGGGCAATGCACTGAGGTTAAATAATGATAATAGCGCTTCACCTCCACCCTCAACCGCTTTTCTTTGGCATCAGTAATAATGCAAATCCTCACTGCAACATGATGGCATAATTACCAGGTATGCTAAAAGCATTTACAGCACAGACGTTCCAATGAGCAGACGTACCTCCCAGTGTTAAAGGCTTTAAGGGAGATGAATATTGATATTAAAGAGAGTATAAGTATACTGCTGGTGTGATAATGTATGTGATTATGTATTAGAGAAGAGCAGTTCTCTCTTCCTTCTGTGATGGACAAGCCCTGCAGATTTATGTATTTTCTCCCTTATCCCTCATGATATGTTGTGAATGGCTCATTGACGCTAATGTTTTTTTTTTTTTATGTTTGGGATGAGACCGCGATGGTTATATATAAAATGAATATGTAATATATAGCAAATACGCACTGCTTTGATCAAAAGACATTTATAATGTTACAAAAGCTTTGCACAGTTTCCATAAATATATTAAGAAGCACAGGCATTTTTAACACTGATGATAATCAGAAATGTTATTTGATAATCCAATCAGCATATTAGAATGATTTCTGAAAGATCAGGTGACACTGAAGACTGGAGTAAAGGCTGCTGAAAATTTAAACTCTGCCATTACAGGAATAAATTGCATTTTGAATTAAAATGAAAAACAGTTGTTTTAAATTGTAATAATATTTAAAAATATTACAAGTATCTACTGTATTTTTGATCAAACAGACTTTCAAAAACTGTACTGTGCACTGTAAAAAAAATTATAATAAATTCCGGGTACTGGTCATTTTCTGCCAGGACATTTATCTCTAAAACACAACACAATGTAATGCATAATTCAAAATATCATTAAAAATCAATATGGAAAATGAATTCATATTAAAGGGGTCATGAACTGGAGACTCAAATTCCTGAAATTGACACATAAAATGTTATTTTACAGTAAAAACATACTGAATTCAAAACTAACTCCCCACTTTAAAATATTAATTATAATTTTCTACTCTTCTGAAACTCCCGGATTTGAAATCAGGAGAATCATGACATCATGATTCTGCTCGACACGCTACTTAACATGTTTCATTGTTGTATATAATCAGTGAAGTGTGTTCCAAACAACTCATGTTTGTCCGACAATCACAAGAGTGATACTACTGTTGGATAAAAACGTTGAGTAAGACAATCAATCTCAGATGCTGGTCTGTCATTGCAAATGGTTGCGTTTCAATATCTTCTGCTTTGGGCTCAAACATATACGGCTCTATTACAGCACTTGCCATCGCGAGTATCAAAACACATGACATGCTGTACAGAAGGACATGCAATATAGTGCAATAAAGTTAGCCAATCGCTGCACTTCTGAATCTGCAAGAGGTAATCCCCACTGAAATTGAGTGTTTCACAGAGAGTGAAAATAAGGATTGATAACATTCATTTTTATAAATATTGGACCTTTTTTTCTTCAACCTTTATAAAGTATCCTTGAGAAACATAATATAAAAATCTGAAACTGCATTTCATGACCCCTTTAAAACAATACTTTTCTAACTTTTGGTTATCATGTGAAATACATTGCATTTATTCATGTTTTATATCTGGGGTCTCTGAGACCCAGATAATGTTACATTATTTATGGAAGACAGTTGAAGCATCTTATCAAGTTATGATTTTGTTAACATTTCTTTCTAAATATATTAGGAAAAGTCATGAAGAATGAACTTTGTTCTTAAAATGTAAGCACATTGTTGAGCTATTAAAATGGCCTTGAGATCTCTCCTAGCCTAAGGAGAACACGAGGGTTAAACAATGTTTACAGCACTGGAGGTCTCAGTTTATCTTTCAGACACAATCATAATTAGTGTTAGTTTAATAGACGGATAGCACAGATGAAGGAGCAGCGGGGAGGAACGTAAGTGGCCTTAGGCATCCTGATTATTTCCTTTGTTAAGACACTTACAATAGTGGACTAAACACAGCCATTAGAAGAGGCTTCAGATGATCTCTGCATGGTCAGTTATTCATCATCACAAATGTCACTGATCCATCCATCCAGGCTGTTCTCTATTCATCCAATGCTCTATCTATTCTCTACAACAAAGCTGGAACAGAGTTCAAACATGCAATATTGTGTCCCAGTGTTTTCATAGCTGGCCGTTTCGGGGTCATTATCCCTCCGGGATGAGTATCCATCACTCCTCTATCAGGAGCAGACAGGGTCCTAGGGTGACATTGGTGGCCTCAGGCTTTCCTTGGTCACTAGCCCTTGTCTGGGATGGCCACTGAGGCCTTAAGGCCTGCAGCTGGCTCTCCCATGACCCCTGAACTCTCCAACACCTTCATCGTCTTATTAACCCCAGCACCCACACACAATCAGACTATTAACACCAGGCAAAACTCAACATACACTCTGCCTGTTTTGTCATTGCTCTGATTATAGCCATTACTGACATCAACTCCTCCCAAAAAGCAATAGAGTCTGCTAGTGATAGATTATCGTTCAGATTGTATCTGTCAGTCAATTACTACATTAATGCCATTAACAAGGACATTTAAAAGGCTTTTAAAACAACACAGCTGTGGTGTTTTTATTTAAGTAACTGTTTTCAAGGTCAAAGATCTCAATTATTTTTGAAATTTACAAGGCTATGGCATAATCTGGAGGCGTTGTGTATTGCGCAGATAAATACGGCATTGTTTTGGTGCCACACAACAAAAAAAAATTAAAAAAGCTAATGAGAATACTAAATATGAATACAAAAAGCTGATGAGAATAATTATTGTACTTTTAGTCATTTTAATATGAAACTAGTTCTCAGCTTTGAAATTCTGTCAGTTTTATAGTGAAATACAAAAATTATGTCTTTTCAATGTGGCGTGACATATTGCAGATCTTTGCTACAGATTAAGCGGCATGTGAATCAATCATCTTTCGATTACGAGACATTGATTTCATTAAATTATACTTTTTTTTCATGTCTTCTGATGTTCACATTTATATCGTGCAATAACTTTATCGTGCAATAAATTTGTACAGTATTTCGTGATAAAACTGAAAGAATTTTAAAGCTGAGCAGCTATATTAAAAGCAACAAAGCACAAAGCTTATAGTGATTACTGGATGGCACAACAAATAATGAATGGATTTGAAGAAATATTATATTCCAATCATTTATTAAACCGTGAAAAAAAGAATAAAACAGCATATGAATAGACACTTAATGTTATTTACCTCAGTAAAGACAACAATATAAATTAAGTTAATGAGTTGGAGCCCAATTCAACCTTTAGAATGTTTTATTGCTGTTTTTATTTTTTTTTTATATTATTTATCTACATATTTATTTATTTATTATTGCGGAGTTGGTGGTGGATTTTTGGTGGTGGATTAATTAATGTTATTTACACAACATGCTGGCTTTGCTACGACTTTATTATCAAAGTATAATGACTTTAATCTCATATTGCTACGACTTTGTTGTTGTTGTTTTTTCTTTGTTTTTATACTATTCTCATACTGACTTTATTCTCAAAACATTATTATTATCTCATATTGCTAAAACTTTATTCTAAAAACCTTACTTTAATGTTTTCTGTATTACTAATAACTAATAAGCTTGTTTCCTCATAGCAACGTAAATATGTCCTCACTAGGACAATTATTTTGGATATTGCCAATTTTGTAGGGAGTGGTTTTATGTTATATATGTCTATGTATTATGATATGTATGTGATCATGCTCAATGGGAAATTTTACTTCATAGTTGCGAGAAGAAAAAAGACATTCAAATAGAAAAAAAGAAGGAAAAAGAAGAACAAAAGTCACTTACATTCCCCTAAAGTAATGAATTTCAGAATCTTGAGAAAATAATTAAATGTGAAATATTGATGAATTATGACACAGCTGTAGCTTCTCAGTTTCAGGATCCAAATGACAGAGGCATGGAACACATGTTATCACAATTCCATACTTACAAACGTGCTGTTTAATAATTGATGTAGTCACAAATCACTTGCAAAATCTTTCAGTGTCTCTGTTTTGTTTAATAAATCCTCTTTAATCAGAAATAGTTTCTAACTGAGTAATACATGGTGAAACCACAGAGAAACTATAATATAACATCATTAAAATGACTAAAAGCACCATAAAAAGTCTAAGAAACAACTACATTTCTTAGAAATAATTAATGCAAATGACCTGTGTGACCTGTTTGAGTTGAGTTAGGTTAACCAAATATATTATCAGTTTCTGTTTATTCCTCCTGCTCTCTAACACAAAGCAGTCTTATACATGTCTCTCAGAGCAAAGCTTATTCTGACCTTCAGCTCTGACTAATATAAAGAGACAAAGGTTCAAATGGCCCCTCTCTTTGACCTGTCACCTCTTGTCATCCATTCTAATCTAGCAGCACTCCTTCATTCCAATATACAGCGTGCACACACAACCTTAAATTCAGCCATTCAAATGTGTTTTGCCTGGAGATGTTTAGGAAAAACTACAAGCAAAGTGATCGAGTGCATTTGTCTGTGTCCACAAACTGAGTCCAAATAATTCTGGCACTACTTTCAATAAAACAAATGACTAACATGTAAACACAATAAATAATCAAAAGAAAACAACATGAGGGAGGGGTGTTGGTTAGACACCAGTGCTTTTAAGAGACAAGTACAAAAAGGAAAAATGGGCCAAACAAAGCAAGTATGCAGTGTGCTGCACATTTTCATGGCATTTAATCATCAGGAGGGTACTGAAATAAGCAAAATAAATGAAAAGTAATTATCCGTATTCCCATTACTAACTGATGCTGTCTTAGAGTAAATCACAGAGAACAATCCCTCTCATCTATAGGGATCTATTAACAGAGATGTCAGCAAACTGCCACCAGAAAACTGAGTTGTCCTGTAAAGAGAGAGAGTGCTTCATATACTGGATTCCCCTGATTCCATCTGTCTTTTTCTCTCAAGACATAAACTTTTGTTAGGAGCTACTGTATCTCTCTTTCAGTCAGTTCATTTATATGCATTTAACATTTAAACTTTTTAAAGTTAGATTTCAGTCAGAATAAAATAGGTAAAAATAAATAAATAAATAAATAAAAATAACTATTGCATAAATTACATTAATGAAAATTTGGCAAATCTTCACAGAAGAAAAAGTTTATTGTAAATTGTCAATAGTGTAGTAATCTGTAAAGGCATAGCTAAGTCACTTTCAAACCACACAGATTTCTGTAGGTCAACATAGCGTGACCAACTTGAACCGGTTCCAAAATCTGCATGTGGAAATCTTTCGCCCATACCCGAATTTCCAGTCATGTGGATACCTAATGACAAAATTTTACCAGTAATCACACAATAATCCTCAAGCCAACAATTAATGCTGTCTTGTCAACCGAAAAAGCTGCATATTTTTAATAAACAAATCCATCAAGACGTTTTTAACTTACAAGATTTCCATCCATAATATTGCTTTCTTCAGTGAAAAAGTTGTTCCCTTTCAAGGAAACTTTGAACTGCATCCTCTGAGGGGATACTATGGGGAACACCTCGTCGTGACCCGTGTCTGAAGCATACTTTGAAAAACGCCAACGTGTTGGCCGGCGACAGCCTCTGATGTCACTACCAGCGCGACTATAAATACATGCCTGTAGGAGCCGTCACTATCTTCTTCCTCTTCAGCTGACTGTTTTGTTTGAAGCGTGCATCTGAGAAGCGACCAAAACGGTAAGAGCGATCTATTACTGTTTTCATCATGGCTTCCTCTAGCAAGGCGTTTAGACAGTGTGTGCATCCGTGTCAGCGTTATCTGACACCCGATGACACACACACTCTTTGCGTCTCTTGTTTGGGCGAAGAGCACGCACGCGATGTCCTTGAGGGGGCGGTCTGCGTGCACTGCGAGCGTTTCTCTCTGAGAAAGCTCCACTCTCGTTTGTCTCTCTTTTCGAGGAAAGAGGGACTGCCATCTGGATCCCGCGGCTCAGGTCCTGCTGTTGCCGAGGCACGGAGGAGAATGAGCTCGTGGGGATCACAAATGGATCTCGCTGAGGAGTGTAGAGAGGGACCTCCCCTTTCACACTCTCCGGCGGCGAACGAGAGCGAACTTCGGGAGGCAGATGTGGTATCATTAACCCATTCTGACACTGAAGTTGGTGCTCTGCTGGGTTCTACCCAGGAAGAGCAGGAGATGTCTGAGAGTGGTGAAGAAGCTGAGGCTGAGCCTTCTCAATCCTCCTGTCCCGCGTATGAGGAGCTGTTAGAGGTTATGGAGCGCGCCACGGCAAAATTAGATTTGCCATGGAAGCGTGCCAGTAAGGTGGCGCCACGAGGTCGCCTCGCTGAGCGGTACTTGTCTGACCATAGCCCTCCTGCCCAGGTGAGCCTTCCATTCTTGCCTGACTTACATGCAGAAGTCGAAAAGGAATGGAAGAGGCCGTTTTCCTCTCGCATCCACCGGTTTCAGCATACGAGCTATGCTAATATCGAGGGCATGCATGAGAACGGCTATGAGAGGATGCCCCCTGTGGAAGAGACGCTGGCTTGCTATCTCTCTGTGGGGCAAACGTCCTCTCTTAAATCTCCCTCTTTGCCATCTAAGCCCCTCCAAGATACATCCCGCTTAAATGGCAGGTCATACGCGGCAGCTGGTCAGGCTGTGGCTTCACTGCACACGATGGCGGTGCTCCAGGCCTACCAGGCTGACCTGCTGAAGGACCTGGATACAGGTGAGGGCCTTTCACCTGACCAGGTAGCCGAGCTGCGCCGCACCACAGACCTCTCTCTCTCCGAGCTACCAAGCAGGCCGCCTCCGCCATGGGCAGGTCTATGGCGGCCATGGTGGTGACGGAGAGACATCTGTGGGTGAACCTGGCTGACATCGGGAGGGAAGAAAGGGGGTTTCTTCTCGATGCTCCGGTCTCGCCTTCTGAGCTTTTTGGTACCTCCGTCGAGATGGTGGTCGGGAAGTTCAGGGAGGCAAGGGCGCGCTCAGCGGCCTTTAAATCCTTCATTCCACGAAGGTCCAGGTCCGAGCCCGAGCAACTCAGGGGTCCTGGCCCATCTCAAACTGAGGGTCGTAGAGGGGCGCAGAAGGCTAGTGTCGCGGCTCGCGCTCTTCCCCCGCCTAAGGGCAGGGGCAAGAGGAACCGCGGGTCACGGAGAGGTAAGCAGGGTCTGAGGGACGTGATTCAGACGAGGCAGCGTCCTCGTCCGGGTCAGAGCGGTAGGATGACCTAGTAGCTCCGGATGTTTTTAACCTCTGTTTTTAACCTCTGTTTTTTGTCCTCCCCTGCCTAATTCCCCTGTAGCCACCAGCTTTCCATCTGATCGAGATTAGGTGGGCAGTCTCTCACATAACAGTCTCCTTCCTGGACCTATGATGTTTTGGTTGGTTCTATGTTCATAGCAACCGCCTTACTGACGGTCCGGACCAGAAGGGGGCGCCCCGCAGCGGGACTCCAGTACAGGAGGGTGGGTGAGTACGTAACCCTTGCTCTACCTGTTTATGGACGTTATGTTGCAGCTGGCTTCACCAGGTCTCTCTGAAGACGAGCTCCCACATACTGTGGTTGCCAGGTAGTAGACCTCACCAGGCCTCCCTGGAGATTTAGCTCCCACATACTATGCGTTTCCACGGAATAACATATTGTGGTTTTTTCAGATAGTAGGCTTCATCAGGTCTCTCTGAAGGCGAGCTCCCACATTCTGTGGTTGCCAGGTAGTAGGCCTCACCAGGCCTCCCTGGAGATTTAGCTCCCACATATTGTGCGTTCCACTAAATAGCACATTGTGGTTTTCAGATAGTAGGCTTCATCAGGTCTCTCTGAAGACGAGCTCCCACATACTGTGGTTGCCAGGTAGTAGGCCTCACCAGGCCTCCCTGGAGAGTTAGCTCCCACATACTGTGCGTTTCCTAAAAAGTGAGCTCCCGCGATTTGTGGTTGTCAGGTAGTAGGCCTCACCAGGCCTCCCTGGAGTCGAGTTCCATAATGCTTTCAGTTTCCACTGAGGTGGTTATCTGGTAACAGATAGTAGGCCTCTCTAGGCCTCTCTGTAGGTGAACTCCCACATATGGTGGTTATCAGGTAGCAGGCTTCACAGGCCTCTCTGAATGTGAGCTCCCACATACTGTGGTTGTCAGGTAACCTTTCAGTACACACGCTAAGCCTGTGTACTTTCTCAAATCCACATGGTGGTCAGTGTGCACATTAACGCTTTGCGCACTGTCTGAAATCCACGTAAAGTGGTAAGTGTGCACGCAAGACTCTGCACACTTTCTGAAATCCACGTAAAGTGGTAAGTGTGCACGCAAGACTCTGCGCACTTTCTAAAATCCTGTATGGTAAGGGTTACGCGCTCCGCTTCGTTCCCTTTCTTGGGATGATTTCCCCCGGTGTTCCTTGGGCTTCATCCAACCGGTGTGTACTTATTGTACACCCCAAGCCCCCTCAACTTGGGGGGGCTGTGTGGGCAATTCTCGGGTAGTTCAGCAGCGCTCCCCTTTTCTGAAAGGGTCACCTATGAGCATGCTGCTCGGAGTTTGGAGTCTTCCTCTCTTGGGAGACTGATTCCCGGTTCTTCAGAGCGCTCCAGTACCACATACTGTTTGAGACGCTCTGTGAGAGCAGGCATCCTGCTGAGGCAGGGGCTGAGGCCTCCAATTGCTCTGCTCCCGGGCCATTCTTCTTCGAGCTGCTCTGACAGAGTTCCACGAGAGCCCCTCCTTAGAACAGTATTTGTAAATCCATGTTATGGTAAGTGTGCACGTGAAGTCTTTGCACACTTTCTGAAATCCACATTGTGGTAAGTTCGCACGCTAGTCTCTGCGTTCTTTCTAAAAACCCTAGATGGTAAGGGCTTCGCGCTGCTGCTTCGTGCCCTTTCTTGAGTTGGTTTAAGCCCCGTTCATCTTGGGCACCACTCCACCTAGGTATCCTCGGATACCTATCTAGAACAGGGCGCCGCTACTAGAGTGCTGTGGGGACAGCCCTTTCGGCAAGTTTTGCGAAAGCTAGCAGTAGCCCCTGTGTGACAGGCAAAGACTTGGTAGAGGAAAGTGCCAGGCTCTTAGCCGTATCCCTTTAAAGGAATCTCTGTGATTCCAAGCCTTTAGCTCTACCCCGGGCCAGGGCCCTACAGGATAAGTTTGGTATGTAGCTTAGGCCTTTGGCCGTAAGGGATAATGTCATAAGGCAGCCGTCTGACCGTCCCAGGGGTGACTCCCGGTGAAGAAAAAAGCGGTAGAGTTGGTACTTAGTGTTTGCCATGATTCTGGTCTGCACTCCCCTCAGCATGGCGGCGTGGGTATACTGTTCCCCATAGTGTCCCCTCAGAGGACGCAGTTCGAAGTTCCCTTGAAAGGGAACGTCTCAGGTTACGAATGTAACCATGGTTCCCTGAGAGGGAACGAGACACTGCGTCCTCTAGCTCCCAGCCATGCTTCGGACGCAAGCTTCGCGAAGAAGATAGTGACGGGTCCTACGGGCGCGTATTTATAGTGGCGCTGGTAGTGACGTCAGAGGCTGTTGCCGGCCAACACGTTGGCGTTTTTCAAAGTATGCTTCAGACACGGGTCACGACGAGGTGTTCCCCATAGTGTCCCCTCAGAGGACGCAGTGTCTCGTTCCCTCTCAGGGAACCATGGTTACATTCGTAACCTGAGACGTCTTGTGTGAATCAGGAGGTAAAACGATGCAACATTTACAAGTGAAAACAGTACTTAAGAAATATATCAGAACAGGAAACTGACTTTTTTTCACTGAAGAAAGTGTTATTGTGGATTATGTACTGTACTATTTATTTAACTGGGGCAGTCTGTTTGAAGCACGCGCACACACACAGACAGTAGCTTGCTTATCCAGAATAGCATATACACAGAAACAAAACTTATTGTCAGTGCTGTCCTGATCAATAAACAGCTTAAAAATGGAAATGTTATAGCATATATTTATTTGTTTTTGAAATAATTAAAACCCACAGCTTCATTATAAGTAGAGACGTTGCACAGACTGTACCAATTAACATCCAAATTGGCTCTCACAAATGCAATCAAAGAAATAGTATCCGCCTACCTGTTTGTGATTTAACTCACCTTTGAAACAAAATTTGTGACGCAACTATGACAGATTTAACTTTTTAATTTTGAAAACCTAAGCTTGGCACACTGCATGTCCTGCAATAAAATTGTTTCATGCACACTTAGCTTACTTAATATATATATATATATATATATATATTATATATATTTCTTTTTTTTTTTTTTTTGTGCCAGGGTTTCCGCGACTCTTAAAAAGTCCACATTTATCTGGATCAAATTTATGGTCATACAAGAAAGTCTTAATTATGAGTTCAAGGTCCTTAACTTTGGGGACAGAAAGACAAGAATTGCGATATAGCTTTTACTGAATAAATATGCTGCAGTTTAAAAGTCAGGTGTTGCTCTACTGTGTGTACTACGGTTACTGAGGAAACATTATTTAAGGAACTATTGTTGTCAAGTTTCATTGTTTTCACCTTTAGATTGGTAAAAAATAATAAAAAAAAAATGTATACCAATCACCCCTTATTCTGCTCTTATCCCCCAAGAACATTGAGTTGTTTCATTTAAAGCTTATTGTATTACTGTTTTAAAAAACTCACGTAGAGTTTTATGAAAGAGAGATGGACTAAGCAAGTGTGATTACCTGCATCTGATACAGCATTCATTCTTCAACTCATATTCACAATAAAACATTATCTGAAATGTCCGCTGAGGAAAACGATTTTTGTCGTACTATCCTTTCATCTTTTAAGGGTGATTTCCGATGGCAGCGCTGCTCACTGCATTTGCTGGCTGAGTCTTACAAGGTGTTGTTCTTCATTATGGCTGAATGAGTACATACTTTAATTGGGATGCAAGGTGTTGTTGAAAGTAAAAATAAGTTCCTTGTTTACAACCCTTGTTCAATCTTTTTAAATATAAAAGTCTTTACTACTCTCTCTTCTTCCAGGAGGGCAGCCTGCGCTCAGCTGCTGTTGAATCACAACACAGGAACCGCTGGCCCAATCAGAACTCATTAGATATTTCTGAAGGAGGGACTTCATAGAACAAGGAAGTCATCAGCCCGTTTTTATGACAGTGAAAACAGCGGTATACAGATAGGTGAATTGAGTGAAAAATACTGTTTTTTTACACGTGAAACATGAACACATGTTATAATGCACACTGTAAACACAATCAAAGCTTCAAAAAAGCGACGAAAAACGGGACCTTTAATAACCAATCACATTACAGCCTTGACGTCACTGAATTTCAGTCAGAGTTGTGCGACACTCATTCGCCATTTACAGGAAAAAAAATAAGAAGTGTCGTAAGCTGAAAAATAGTGATACAAAAGTATTGTTTAGCCTAGTGAAGCCAGCCTCCATTGACATCAATAAAAATATATATATTTTTAAAAATGGCCCCTGGTCTCCTTTCCCACTTACTGCCAAAAGCATCAGCCGCAACACTTTTTTGGCTAAAGGTTGCAGCCTTGCCTTCTAGTGGCTTGTGTGTGTGTGTGTGTGTGTGTGTGTGTGTGTGTGTGTGTGTGTGTGTGTGTGTGTGTGTGTGTGTGTGTGTGTGTGTGTGTGCGTGTGTGTGTGTGTGTTTTGTTTGTTTTTTGTTTTTGTTTTTTTAATGTAAAAATAAAAACATCCAAATGGAAAATGTCTATTTCACTTCCTCAGTTAATGACCTTCCTCAAGAGACAGGAAGTGGCACACAAATAGTGCACTGCTGGCACTGCTCTGTTCTTTACATTCCTCTAACACACACTCTCACATTCACATTTTCATAGAACTCTCCACAGACACTGTAGAAACGTGTGTGCTGTAAAATACAACGAAGACCGAGAGAATTAACAACATGTTTGTTTTTCTGATGGTTGCTTTCATTAAGAACATTAATACAATTCCTTCAGGTATTTTTCACTTGTTTGCTAGACTGGCTTATAAGAAAGTAAATGGCATGACTAAAAGCTCATTTGTATTTGGATGTTTTATTTTGTATTTGCAATTTACATTTTGCTTGTTTGTACTGTAGTTTCATACAAACAACCTAGATTTGTTTAAAAATGTGAAAGGACTATTCTTTAAGACTGTAACGTTGGATATTTTTGCTGTGTATTCATCTAATTGACCAGCAGATGGAGTGGAGAAGAGTTCATATTCACAACACACATATGTTATGGTAGCTGAAACACACATACATTTAGCCAAGCATACACAGGTTAACATAAATTCAAACACACACACATACACACATGCATTCATTCATTTATAGTGGAGAGGACTTTGATGGTTGGACACATTGGGAAGGGTTTCAGTGTAAGCCAGATTGTACCTTATTAGGATCAAAGAGATCTACATCTTAAACATTCAATACTCATCAGACTATTACAATCACTCCACTTACTAAATGAGAGACCGAAAGAAAGAGAGAAAGAGAGAGAGACAGAGAGAGAGAAAAAGCAGGTGATAGCACAACCCCGGTTTGTTTTCGTCTGTTCACTATCCCTTGCTCCCACCAGAGCAGCCTGACAGTTTAGATGTGAATATGACATGTACACACACATACACACACACACACACACACACACACACACGCAGACGGCATCCCACACAGGTGCTGCCTTGCATGAGGCCCATACCTGACATCAAACGGACACCTTTGACATTTCAGATCACTCCCAAACGATGATGCACAGAGATCTTTTGCCACTACAAAGAAAGAACAAAAGAACAGACATGAAAGAGAAGTCAATAAACATATGGCAATTAATAAAACATTTTACTACTGAATTCAGAACAAAGATTTTTTTTTTTCAAAACCATACTAACGCATCAAACCAACAGTTGATTTAGTGCTGATGAAAAAGCGTGTCTGCACTACTACGGTTTCTCATGCCGCAGAGATGGACAGTTAGAGGTTATGGAGTAGTCTCTCAGAATGGTTTGCCCTAACATGTCAGACACATCTTTGGATACACAGTTGGAAATGATTTTGATTTGTACAAACAGTTTCTGACTGTACCTGGTTTTGCCCACATTATAGCGTCCACATGTCCCTACAATGATAGAAAAAACTGAAATCACCTATTTTGTGGAAGAGCAGTTTCTGTGAGTGAGAGAAATAGAGAAAGACAGAGATAGTGACAGAATTAAAGATGTTTTATAGTGTTTAAAGTCTGGAGCTAGACCACAGTCTTTGTTTTCATTTTGTTTTGTTTTAATGAGTTTGAATGTGTGTATGTGTGCGTTTGTATTGACAATAATGCACACAGGGCACAGTGAATATTCTAGGACTTGCATACATTGCCAAGCGCCACCCCTCACACCTCCTTTTCCAACTTCTTTCATTGCAAATCTGTCTAATGGTGCACCTAGGGACCGGATTGTCCCTCCTGAGAGACGCACAGTGTGTGTGTGTGTGTGTGTGTGAGGGTGACTGCAAGTCAGACAGCACATGAGACCTCCTATTCACATATTCCTTTAAATGTAATTAACTCCTCCCCTTCAGTCTCACCAATTACACACTGACACAAGCCCTCAACATATCACAATGATGGAGCGGAGAATGAAAAAGGGGGGAAAAACAGGGGAACAAAGTGCGGGATCTAAGGCGATGCACCTGTGACTTTCTATCTACTTTAATTTCATTGGAAAAAAAAAAATGCTTTTTCATGCTCATGATTGCTGCCTTTCACTTCGGAACCTGAAAGATTACAGGCCTATAGTTTTATCGACAGTAAATCGACTCACGCAGATTCACAACGTCAGCAGCAGCAGCATCGAAAACTGCTTCAGTTCCACTCTTCATCTGCTTCCTATGTCTTTATTGTGGGGCCCTGGGCAAGATCATGAAAATGGGCACCACTGGTGTAAAAAACTGTCATAACATTAAAACTACACAATTCCTGTAAACGTGACAAGTTTTTTTTGTTGTTGTTTGTTTATTTGTTTGATGTGGGGGGCAAACAACATCTTTTTGAATCACAAAAGAAGATATTTTAGTGCATTTTTTAACTGTTATTGTTCATGTAATAAAAGTCAGCGGGTTCTAAATGGGACCCCATTGACTTTAAAGGTATGTACAAAAACCAAAATTTACATTTCAGTAGGTTCATTTTAGGTTTTATTATAATTATATTTAAATATAATAATAATATTTATTATAAATTAATAGTTAAAATAATACAAAAGTTTTTAATTACTTTAAGCAGTTTACTTGAACAATGTATAAATCATGCAGTGAATATTAGGTCATATAATCTGCATGTTAAATAATTTCTTTATACAGAATTAGAGAAATGGCGCTACCAAAAACCAAGAAGCATCCTCCAAGAACACTGTGTATGTGTGTGCGTCTTAACTCTCAATACACTAAAATGTGTGTGTATATATGTGCATAGTTGAGTGGCACGAGTCGGTGCAGTACAATGGCATCACTAAAGCTACCTTATCTACGCACAATCAGATTAGGGAGGGATTGAAGCATTGCTAAGCACTACAGAGCACAAGCAGAAAGGATCAAGATGATTTGATTCATATTTCTGATCGTATTATCCTTTAAGCAGCATAAATTGTTTAATTCTTATTTATTTTCTCTTTTTAACTCACTGAAACTGATTTTCAAGATTGCCTAACCTTTATCTATGATTGTCTCCTTGCAAATTTAAAACAGCACACACACTCTCTCTCTCCGCCAATATATAACGCAGACTCAAACACACACCGCATCATTTCCTTGTGCCACCAGACGGGGGTGCCCTGCTGCACATACTTTATGGTGAGATATATAAACACAAACCAACACGTTCAAGGTCACTCATTCACCTACACAACTATTCTCAACATGCAAATCAGCAGAGATAGAGGGAGAGGCGGTTGGAAGGAGAGAACGAGAGCAAAGACTGACAGAGAGAGAAGGAGGAGTGGGACAGGGTGGGGGTCTGGAAACAGGTCAAGCTAATCATGCATATAATTGTATTTTGACATTGGGGGCTACTGGGACCAGACCTTTGAAGATCAGGTTATCCTGAAAGCACTTAAGTGATTAACAAATGAAAACGCTGCTCTAAACTTAATTAGGTGCGATATTGGGCCGTGCTGGGCACGGGGCCTGCATGGGGACAGAAGAGTTTCCCCCTTTCATGGACACTCAGCACTCTGTGTAAAATGAAATCAAATGGCACATTTTACACTGCCGTTCCCCCGTGAGTTAAAATATCTCACCCACAGCTGAGACCACTGTCACTCTGTCATTTACTTGTCCCAGCAACACTGACACGAGTTTAAACCAGCAAGAAATGATGCCACACATGGAATTTTACATCTGTCTTACCCACAAGGGTCCTCAGCCTCAGTGCTCAAGATAAAGCCACTGTTGACACTAACTGCCAACCTCAAGTTTATTAAATGCATGAAATTAGTCCCACTTGTACTCTGCCTCTAATTTAGATCATTATTGACTTTAAATGGTAAGACAATAAAGTGTTTCTCACAGCTCTTTATTTAAGCAACGCTGAAAAAAAAGCACAATGTGAAAAAAGGGATAGTTGCCCCTAAAATAAAAATCCTGTCAACATTTACTGAAGTTACAAAACTATGGTAACTTGTCCCATGGAATACAAACACAAAAGGTAACTGCAACTGCTTTTATATATATATATATATATATATATATATATATATATAATTCTCACAATTGCGTGTTTATATCTATCATAATTGTGACTCTTTTTTTTCTCAGAATTGCGAGTTTACATTTCGTAATTAAAAATGTTTCCTCAAGAAGTATTCAGAGAAAAAAAGAGTCACAAGATAAGATGCAATTGCAATTTTGAACCCTCAGAATTCCTAGTTTACCTATTGCAATTTTTTATTTTCCTTTTTTCTGAGTTTTACTCTTGCAATTTCTGAATAAAAAAAAGTTATAAAAAGTAAATTGCAAGTTTTATCTCAGAATTCAGACTTTCTTTTCAGAGTTTGAGCCTCAAAATTCTGAGTTTATATCTGAAAATGTGAAAAAAAAAATTCTAACAAAATCCAGAATTGTGAGACATAAACTCAGACTTTCACTGTCCAAAAAAAAACAAAAAGAAAACACAGGCATACAGGTATGAAAAGATTTGAAGGTAAAAAAACACATTGTAAAAACTATGAGATCGTGGCACTTCTGCGAGGACAAGCTCAGTGCACACAATACACACAAGGGTTAATGTCTACAATACACACAACCATGCAGACGCGCGCACACACGCACACATATACACACACACACATATACCAAACATCCAGGTACATACTGTTATCTCTGAAAGTTGGCCTCTGAACACGTTTAGCTACTTTTGCACTTTACTAATTCATGGCGACGTCTCTCTCAGCTCTGAGCCCTATGCTCCCCTACCTTCCCTTCCCTATAGAATTGTTTGAAGTACACACACACTCACCAAATACACTCTGTTACACACACAAACACACATGATTCCCGGGCCCTAACGTGGAGGAGTTTGTCTCATGGCTAGAGCGTTTGTTTAATCTCAGCCCTGCCTCTAAATAATTGATTCCTCACTGAGTCTGGCTGTGAAGCCCACTCTGACCGGCGTGCTCTATGACCACCCTCTAATTTATTATTTAATCTTTTGTATGGCCAGTGGTCCTTTAAAGTGAGAGAAGGAGATGGACAGAAAAAAAAGAAAGATATGAATACTAGCCTTTTGTTTTTCAGCTTGTTTTATCTTTGAAGAAACACATTGATTTGACTTCTCTGAACAGAGGGAAGTCACGTAGAAAGAAAAAAAAAAAACACCTGAAACACAGGAAGCTACACATGGACCTGCTGTGAAATTACTGTTTATATGTGAGGTTAATTGTTTGTTAATTGTTGTATTTGTTAGTAGCTTATGTATATTACATTAAGAGCACTTTAAATTATGCCCAGTGAAAATTACATTTAGAATGTTTTGTTTAAGTTTTATTTGAGAGAATTTTTAAACCAGTCCAAGATAATTAAATGCAATATTAATATCCCCCTCTCCTCTCCTCCCTGTTATTCTTTTCCTTCTGCATTTTGCATGTGTGTTGCTGATCTTCATTATTCAAAGATGCTTTCTGCTGGAATGTGGCATGAGCATCCAGAGATGACAGCCACTCAAAGCAAGGTACACCTCAATTATGCATGCACAGACAACAAACCTTGCATTTCATTGTGTGTATTTTTTGCACTTGTGTGTGTGTGTGTGTGTGTGTGTGTGTGTGTGTGTGTGTGTGTGTGTGTGTGTGTGTGTGTGTGTGTGTGTGTGTGTGTGTGTGTGTGTTATGTACACACACTTCCATTTGCATGTAGAGCCCTCAATGGTGCATTTTCTGTTACTTAGATTCCAATATGACCCCATGACTGCAGGCGGTATAAGCAGAAACTCAGGGAATCCTACAATGCTGCCGTAAAGTAATTGTGCTTTGAACCTGAGACATTAAAATAAAGAACAAATTAATGCTTAAAAAACACTCCCTCCCTGACACCCGCATAAACGCTAAATTTCCCTGAGTGCTGTAAGCCAACACGTTAGGCCTGTTATTGTTTATGTGGTGTGTTTATCTGCATGAGAGGACGCCAAGAGTTCCCTGAAGAGACTGGAGTGCTAAAACAATTAAACGCTGCTCACTCTGAATTACATCTCCCTCCTCTGATCCAAGACCACCACACACACACAAACACACACACACACACACACACACACAGCTGGAGCTCAGGAGCATCCGTAAACATGTATATTACAACAGTGTGTTTGTGCGCTCAAATTTAAAGGTTGATTTGGTTTTCAGCTTGATTGGCTATTCATTGTTTAGTAACGAAATGAATAATTTATTTGAGGCCTAACATATCTGTCCAATTTTTTTGGAAGGTAGATGTCCTGAAGGATTTTACCTTTTCTCTTGGTGCAAAAGAGACACACTGCAATTCACACTCACACACACAAACACCCACAGAGAAAGTCGAAAGGGGAGTGGGCATTCCCAAAAGTGAAATTCCAGCAATTATTCACGGGAGATTGGTCCAGGCCATGCTGCCTGCTTGTCGACACTCTTGACTGCGCAGAGGAGACTGACAGCCCCATTCTTCCACGTCACTGTGACAGATAAATATTTCACACACAAATAAATAAAGGATGGCCTGCGTTTTCCCTCTTTGTGGTTCTTCACAGACCAGTGCCCTCACACACACACACCACAAACACACACTCATGCACCTCCTAAACTCCTTTAGGCACATCTAATGCAAACACACACCATCACATTGATGACCCCCATCACAGGGTTTAATCTGGTGTGTGCAGGACGCAGGGAGCTCTCCGCTCCTCATCTAACTCTACAAAGAATCAATTAATGTCTGAAAAGAGAGTTGACATGCTGAGAGAAGCCCGTGCTATTGTGTCCAGGGCCCTCCTGTGTTTCACCTGATCAAAAGTGTCCCCTTTGTAATAGTTTCATTACAGTAATGTGCACAGTAGATGTGAGGTGATTACGCTGATCCCCCTGGGAGGTTTAAAATAACACATTTCCTCCCAAATTAGATATTAAGTGCATTAAATGTCTCTGATTGTAATAGGCATTGCTAAATATCTACTGTTATCTTACTTCTGATTTTCTCTTTCTTTTCTTCTCTCTTCCACTTTTTTTTTTCGTCATGCCTGACCCAAACCACAGAGTGATGTTATCATGTTAGCACTGAGATAAAAAGCAGACTGAAATATTTATGTTGGTGTTATGACTTTGTTCTGCTGTATGCGGATAGACTGACTTGAGTATGGCATGATGCTGGGATGTGATCTGCTTCATTAGGAGGATTTCTGAGTGTGGATTAATCCCACAGAGGGCCATGGTCTCTATTGAGACTCACAGACCTGCCACACACACACACACACACACACTCATCAGATCCACCCCAGGGAGGACAGCAGCACTCCAGAGATGCAAACTAGAGCCAGTGGTTTCCTGACTTCCCAAACAACTTCATTCTCTCTTTTACGTCTTAGAAATTCACAACATAAATATAACATAATTTCTATCACCTCTCTTGTGTTGTTTCATTCATCATTCTTTTAATTGATTATTTCGGTAGTTCTCATATTCTGATGTTAACAGACCATCTCATCTTCTCTGTCACTCTTTGTTTTAATCATGCCAAATGCTTTTCAGGACAATGTTTTATGTAAAGTCTACAGTTTTCTTTTTTATTTGTTTTTAATAAATGTATTTATTAAGCAAAAATAAAAAAGGAAGACCTGTATAAAGCTAAAAAGATTTATTTTAAATAAGACAACAATTTATTTTAAATAGTGCAATGTGTTAGTTTGGAGAAAGAAAGAAAGAAAGAAAGAAAGAAAGAAAGAAAGAAAGAAAGAAAGAAAGAAAGAAAGAAAGAAAGAAAGAAAGAAAGAAAATCAGTTCCTGAAAATAAACAGTGGAATAGATCTCAGTGGATGAATAAAGAGCAACTCAGATTAAAAAAAAACAAAAAAAAAAAAACCCTGTGCTACTGTGAATGTCAATCTACAACAGGTCAATTAAACATCAAAGATGTATGTGTTTATGTCATCTGTTAATGATAAGATGGTTTCCAACTTTATGTATATATTTTTTTTATAAATACACATTATAATATTATTTAAATTCCTTCATAAAACACATTCAAGAGTTTAACTAGGTTTAAATATCATTTAATGTTTAAAAAGATTTAACTACTGATGAAACTGATTCATATTCAATAATCAGTTTCAGGGTTATTTTTTTTTTATTTTTATTTTATTTTTTTGCATCTCAACCTCCATAGGAAATATGTGGACTTATTTTCATCTTCAAATATTCCCTACTAAATCCCTTATTTCTGCTTCCCATCCCACCCCCCTTATCCCAAATTATAACAGAAAAAGTTCACAAGCATAGGAAAAAGGAGGAAATGCAAAACCGTTCATCAAAAAAGACAAGAGTGCAAACAAACAAATAAACTTTCAGATGAGACTGAACAAGTTATAAACCTCTCTTATTAACTTTTCCTTTTCTCGCGTTCACTCACTTTCTGTTTGCAAACCCTTAAAGTCTTGTCACAGCCCCGCACTCAAAAGCCGGTCCAATCTGGTCTAAGGTCTGTTTCTGCCTGTCATCGGCCCTCGTCTCCCTCCTCGGCTTTTGTCCTGTGTGTCAGCTGGGGTCTGCTCTGAGTTCGGCATCGCTTCAAGCCTTTATTAAATATGCAGCTTCCACAAAACCAGCCACTAATCTCCACTAGCCTGGGACCCGCACATATGCAAATCCACATCTGTTCTGCTTCAAAGAGGAGATTCACCGGGATCACGCCACAGAGGAGGCTCACCCTCACCCCAAAACCAATAGCATATGCACACACACAAATGCAATCAACCATGGTCTCTCTGACCGCTGGCCCCCTAAAACAAACCTTCAACATTCGCACACACGTTTACAAACACTTTTCCATTCACCTCCCTTGCAAACAGGCCACCCTCAGCACGCTGAACTTATTAAAATCAGATCATGTCAGAGTGTCTCTGTGTCAGAACTCTGTTTTTTTTTGAGAGGAGTCTGAGAGACAGGAGGTTGAGATCTGTTCCCTGGCCCAGGGGTGGCTCCTCTGACGGGAGGCCAGAGGGCAAGAGGGTACTTGCTCAATCCTACATAAGTGGCACCACACCGTCTCCGCCTTGAGACATCATCCTGTGCTAATTCAGCAGCAGATTACCACATCTCAAATCCACTGGACAGCTTCATCATCCTGCCCAGAGCATGCGGTGCTATGTCAACACGAGCAAAGCAGCAGTGCATCAGTATCAGAGCTAGAGGGGTCATTTGTAAGACTAGCATTAATGCTTCCTGTCCAAAAGCTAAATCTCCAACCAATGTCTTAAAATATTCACTTTGCCAACATCACTAGTGCTTGTTAGGTTAATGTACTGTACAGTCTATGAGCATAAATGAGTCCTGGAATTGTTAATATAATGTATTTATTTATTTTTAAATAAGATGATTCGAACGGTGTTATTGATGACTTGAAAAAATAAAAATGGTTTCCATTATTTGAAATAAAGATTAAATAAAATATAAATATTATATATTAGAAATTTTGCCTTTGCAACTACAGTAACTAAAATAAAATTGAAGTTGAAGTCATAAAACGACTTAAACTAGAATGAAAAATTAAATAAAAAAAGTTAAAAAAAAAGAACAAAAATCACAAAAATACATATATATATATATATATATGTGTGTGTGTGTTACGGAACCCCACAGGAGGCTGAGGATAACAGAAAGACAGTTTATTTAGGCACAAGCAGAGGAGCGGATAGTGCTGGGTAAAGTGATGTAGAGGAAGGCAGTGATGAATGGATCCGTAGTAGAGGGGTAGAGACGTTGGAGAAGGAGGGTGTACCACACACACGCACAATGATTACTGGAATCTTCTGGAGATCAATGGAGAGAGGTAAGTATAGCTAGAGTTAGTCCTTAGAGTTAGCATACAGGTAAGACCTTGTTGCGAACAAGACCGGACACTGACTGAGTGCGTGTGTGTGGTATTTGTGGTGCAGAGGTGATTGCTCGTGGATGAGGGTCAGGTGGAAGTGATCAGTATTCAGGTGAGGGCGTGTGCTGTGATTGGCAGGAGGTGGAACCTGGCGTGTCTGTAACAATATATATATATTATATATATATATAATAGTGTTGATTCAAAATATAAAAATGCTGCAATACTGCAATAATATAAATATATAATATAAATAATCAAAAATAACACTAGGTTTAAGAAATTAAGTAAAAAAAAAACGTTTTTTAATTTGTAAAAAAAAAATATATAAAAATTATATAAAAACAAGGCACTGCTGTTATGTTTGACTCTGACCATTCTGCATATGTAGAACTCTATATATTAGATGAAAGAGATGCTAGTGAATAGGGCACTTTGATGGGGACCCAGAGCGTGATGTATAAAGATAGCAGATTTGCATATTTAATTAAGCTATCAAACCACAAAGCAGAGAGCTCAGCTCTAAATCTGCAGAGTCAACAGCCCCTGTAATAACGCATAGCCCCTCTAAGTGAGCAGGAGAGACCCATAGAAAGATATAAAGCTCTTCATTTACATGCAGTGAAAGACATTCACAGCCCATCACAGCACTAAAGACAAGCTGGCCTCTTTGTCAAGCCATGCTCTCCAAAAGAAATGGGAATAAACAAAGGAAAAGGTGAAAAGAGGGATGGAATTAGATATATGTGTGATGGGACAGAGAGAGTGTTGGGGAAGGAGGGAATGCAAGGTACTGACTTTAATCAGGTTGATGTGTCGTCGCTGACTTCCCTGGGCTCAGGTTTATCTCTCATTAGCTGGGCTGTGGTGTGCAGCATTGTGTCTCCCTGTGTGTTTGAACTGCACCGAAGGAGTGGAGATTTGCTTTAATCCAACCCATCAAAGGTAACATATAGAACTAACACACATGTGCTAAAATATACGCCGCTACTGGATTAGACTGCTGTGGCTGAGTTTTGTGTGCTCATCTGTTTGTGTGTGTGTGGGGGGGGGGGGGGGGGGGTGGGGTGGGGGGGGGCGTCTATTTCACCCATTCCACTTCTGAGATGTTACACTACTCACCAGCCACGGGCACACTGAGGATGACACCTCCAGCACACATTTAAATAATCTGCTGAGGTTTGGGTTACATAATTATGCTATGATAGTCTGTGTTTGTGTGTATGCGTGTGTGTGTGTGTGTGTGTGCTGCTTCCAACATTGCCAGGCTTACTGGTTTCAAGGATAAGCGCCATGGGCCTGGCCTGCTCTGCGATTGCTGATTTGGACAAATTTGCAATTCAAATCAACTCATAAAAAAAAAATATGTATATATATATATATATATATATAAATATATATATATATATATATATATATATATATATATATATATATATATATATATATATATATATATATATATATATATATATATATATATATATATATAATTTTATTTATTCTTATTTTTTGGCCTTATAAATGCAGAATTTGTAAATTATATTTAAATTTTGCCAGACAAGGAAGAGACTCTTCCAAATGGCAGAAGGATTGCAATGAAGTTGATAAAAAAAATACAATTAATAATAATAATAATAAAAATATTGCATCCAACAAAAGAACATGAAAGTACTGAAAGTAAACTAAATGAGAAATGTGGTATAAAAGTTTAATATATAAATTATATTTAGTAGAATGTTACTTTCAAAATGACAAATGACAAAATAAATATTGTAGTACATGCAAAGAGGAGAATGTTCTTTCTGTGGAATTAGTGTCTGGAAAGTTCAGAGAGACAAAGAAACAGAAATAATTAGGTAGATCAAAATCCACTTATGTTATTCTGTATGCTGTAAGATATGTTTTTTTCTTTCTACATAAGGGTTTTTCCATTTTAGTATAACATTATAATACTATTCATATTTTTCCAATCGAATGTATATTTGACATTTGAGGCTTACGGTTTTTCTCAGTCACTTTGGTACATTTCTCGAATCATCCTTGACATTTGCAGAACAGTAAGTGCATTTCTCAAAACAACTCGTACAAATAGCAAAACACCATGGATTACATGCTAAAGCCAGTCTCTTGCTCAAAATCTTTAGTTCATCTCTCAAAAATAAATATCTGTGTCAATGAACATGTCAGTGCCATCAGAATGACAAGTCCGTGTGTCATAGTTTTTAAAAAACCTTTACAATGTCGTTGTGATATAGAAAAGAAAACAAAAATGGACACAAAGATGAAAATAAGTCAATTTTCAGAATTTGTAACTCTTGCTGTCCTCTGTCTATACAGTATAAGCTTTCCAACTGAAGATTCATGAGATGAACCTTTGAGCTATTTCAGAGAAATGGTTTAACATTTGTTGATCTACATTCTCTTCAGATTCACTTGAACAATTCATGGCAAATTTACAATAAGTCTAATATTGTCTGCTTGGCATTTTATGTCAACTAGATTAACCATTTTGCATTTAATGGCTTTTACCAGTGGTTCCCAACCTTTTTCAACTCGCGGCCCACACAACCAAACACATATGTTTGCGCGGCCCACTTCAAAAAAATTAACTGACCCCGCTATTGTTGGGTTAATAACTTAGTACTCAGAAGCCAGATTGTTAACTGTATTTATTGAATGAACTAGGGCTGTGCGATATGGACAAAAAAACAAACAAAAAAAAACCCTAGAATGGACTGGAAATGAACAGAAAATAATTGGCGGCCCACATGCAATACGCCGCGGACCAGAGGTTGAAAACTGGTTTTATGATGTGTATAAATGACTAGTTGATGTGGAGGTTGTACAAGTAGTTTTGAGAATTTCATTTCTCATTTGAGAAATGCACCAAAGTGACTGAGAAAAACTGTAATACTATAGAAAAGCACTAAAAGTTTTCTCAAAGTGTTTTCAGCTTGTTTATTTTCATATAAAAATAAGGCATGCAGTTGCATCAAACAATGATATAAACATCATTCAATGCAAATTGTGATAATCATAATTAATAATCGCAATTACATTTTCAAGGGAATAATTGACAATTATGATTTTTGTGACATTTGGCATAATCGTGCAGCCCTAGAAAGAATGATAGAAAGAATGACAGAATAATAAATATAATGATATACAGAACAATAGAACGATAGAATGAATGATAGAATATCAGAAAGAACAACAGAGAATGATAGATGGAAGAATAGATAGAATTACGGACTAATAGATAGATATAATACAGTTTTTCTCAGTCACTTTGGTGCATTTCTCAAATCAGAAATGAAATTCTCAAAACTACTTGATAAACCTCCACATCATCTACGTAGTCATTTATACACATCATAAAACCAGTTTCTCATTCTTTTGAACAAGTTGCGATTGCTTTTCTGTGCAACAGTCTTACTGCTCAAAACATCTAGACTTTAGTTCATCATATAAGTCATTAACATGGTTAATCTAGTTGTCATAAACTGCCAGGCACACTTTTTATTTTTATTTTTACAAATTATTATTAGACTTTTTGTCAATTTGGCATGAATTGTGCAAGTGAGTCTTTGCTAATGAAGAGAATGTAGATGATAAACCAATGATAAACCATTTCTCTGAAATAGCTCAAAGGTTCAGCTCATGAATCTTCAGTTGGAAAGCTTATACTGTATAGACAGAGGACAACACAAGACTTGACTTATTTTCATCTTTGGTCCCATATTTCTTTTCCCTTTTCTATATCACAATGGCATTGTAAAGGTTTTTTAATATTTTTTGGGTCAGACCACTAGTAAAAGTGTAACTGGGAATTCTATCCGGTCTCTTTCAATCAATATCCCACATACAGTAATGTGTAAATTTCTACTTTTGAAATGGATATATGGCATACATAAGCATATGGAATACTGTTCAATACAGTAACTGTCATCCAAAATGCTGCCATAGTTTACATCAGAACATCCCTCCAGAATACACTGTTGTATTGACAACATGACTAAGCAATTTGACTGTCTTATCCGTAAACTATGACACAAGGACTTGTCATTCTGATGGCACTGACATGTTCATTGACACAGATATTTATTTTTGAGAGATGAACTAAGGATTTTGAGCAAGAGATTGGCTTTTGCAGGTAATCCATTGTGTTTTGCTATTTGTACGAGTTGTTTTGAGAAATGCACTTACTGTTTTGCAAATCTCAAGGATGATTCGAGAAATGTACCAAAGCGACTGAGAAAAACCATAATAGATAGAATAATATCTAAACCCCCAAACAGCGGTTTCAACTGTGGGGGGAAAGGAATATAAATTTTTCATGAAGTTCCCATTTGGTATTGAACAACAGATAGAATAACGGATAGCATAATAGATGGAACAATAGCTAAAACTATAGAAAAATAGAAAGAATGAAAGAATAACAGGCATGATAGATATAATTATAGAACAATACATAGAATATTAGATATAGCATGATAGAACTATAGAATGACAGGAAAAATGATAGAAAGAACAGAATGGTAGATAGAGAGAATAGAATAGTAGAGAGTACAGACAGAATGATAGATAGAGCATTAGAGAGAGAAAAAACAGACAGACAGACAGACGGACAGATAGATAGACAGATAGACAGACAGACAGATACAGTTTATGTGATCGTTTTCCTCCACCTCTCTTGTATTTCACACTTGTCACCACCAGCTTTCAGCTATAGTTCACTTCAGTGAGAGTTTTAAACTATTCTAACGATTCATTGCTGTTGATCACTAAATTAGTATTTGATTTGCCCTAGGAGCACCTCACAGGCCGTTGCAACATCTAAACTGATGGACATTTCAATACGAGAGTAATTCAGTTACCCTTGTTCCTATAGCATGAATAATAATTTGCAAAATATAATCTCCTTCTTAATGCTCATGTTTTCCCATGTAGTCATTTCATGGCAGGTGCATTGACATGTACAGCACAAGCCCTCTGGTGATCCATGCATCTGTTACCCAGAAGCCTCTGCCACCGTCACGCCCCAGCGACACAATGACTCCCAGAGGCCGTTAGTGCAGGAACCGAGGATTGGGGATGAAGTGATGCTCTGTGTATGTGTTGGTGGGTGGGTTTATGAGTGTGAGTGTTTGTGTAAAGGGGGGATAGAAGAGGTCAACGTAAGCCAGTTAAAGGCATTAGACCTCCAGACTGATGAAAAGAACTGGCCCACTGATCATATTAAAGGGAACTACCAGGGCCCAATGCTGCTGTGCTGGTGCACGGGCCAAAGCAAACACTGGGAGAGGGTGGCTAAGACTGCCCTCATAGACATCAAAGACAGGGGATCAGTTCTCACTGTGCAGCTCAACAATCCCAGGATCTGCTATGAACTCTCACGCACACTCACACCATTCATTGGGTTCTCATGGGTGCAATGATGACAGTTCTGTCTTTCTGGCTATATTTATGGTTTAAAGAAAAATTGTGTAGAAGATTAATAATAAAAATATTAGCTAACAGAAAGGAAACACAGGACAACCTGTGATCTACATGTGGTATTTTGAGTACTACTATTGATGCACCGAAATAAAAATGCTGGTTTGAAATGGAAACAGAAAAATCTGGGCTCGCTGTTCCAAACTGTCAAAAGGTCTTTTTTATTTATTTTTTTTTTAACCGACTTAATGGCAGCTTAAAACCCCTGACTGCTGCATGAGTATATGATAAGCAAACTACAGCTCTTGGCTGGATAAAACGTGCCAGTGTCGTGCTAGTAAAATTTTGATGGATGAAGATTGTAATCAAGGTAAAGACATTTAGAGTGACATACAGAAGTCGTACATTAAGCATGCATGTGTAAATTTAGCATGGTTTGTTTGATGAGCTAACAAATGGTGTATGCATGCTCTCGGCTCACTGATCACTAAAACATATTTCTGCTTGAACACAGTTCAGTATATTCATGCCGTTGTCAAAAGCAATGTACAACAGGTTTGATAATGGATGCTCACTGAAAAGTTTATAAGGATCAGTGGTGTTTATGTACTTAAGGGCATCAGATGTATAAATCAGATGATTAAATAACAGAAAAATCTGAATCATAATAATACGTTTTATACCATAATGTTAATGTCAGCAACCAGAACTCAAAACAAATTAAGCAAACTGATTGCATTAAATTGTTTTAAGATGATTCACTTAAAACTCAGAAGTTCAGGATGCATGTTACATGTCCAGTTAGTGTATAAAACAGTTTTTGAATAGATCATATTGTGTGCAGTTAGAAAAAGCACATGAAATCTAAGATTCTAATTATGTTTGAATTTTGACCACAATATGCTGATATTAGCAGCCTTCAGTAAGAATCTTAAACATTCACCATTATGGCCGAACGCAAGAATAACAACCATGCTAATTACTCAAATTTAGCATGAAAGACTCACACTTTGGCTGAACTTCACACTGTGTAAATATCTCATATGACTCCATCAAACTGTCTGCTGATGGTAAAATAACAACCTCAAAATCCAAGGCCTTCCAAAACGCACATGGACACCTTCAGTAATCCAGCAAGTATCAAATTATCTAAAAACAAAACAAAGAAAAACATCGACAGATTTTGTTTTTCTTCTCCCCTCTTGCAATCAAAGTAGTTAAAAGTTTTATAAATTGTACTAAAAGTGTGTTTGAAGTGCTTAAGTGTTTGTCATGAGGAGTTAGCATCAGTGTCTGGTCTGCGGCTGAGAGGGTGAAGCACAGCAGCCGGCGCAGGAAAACAGCAGAGCCTGCTGTCGCTTCAGCAATTATCAGCTCGGGAAACCAAAACACTGTTCACACAACACGGGAATGCAAAAACAAAGGAGCCATTCAGAGCACCAACACTCGAGGAGTTTCCATGAGGACTGGAATTTTGTCAGCTGACACATAAACATTCACAGGGGAAAGTGAAAGACATCAGCTGTCAGCAACCAGGTGCTTCACTGAGAGCTCGGCACAAAGCAAAGTGAAATGTGCACACACACACATAGAATATCCTCACTGACATCCAGTCCACACACACTTCACAGATTATGAACATTTGTGTACACACAGAAATGTCATTGTTACCCATACACACAGAGGACTTCATGCCAGCAAACACATCATTCTGGCCTGTTGAAAGACTGCAGTTTGGCCCAGTGGTGTGTGTGTGAGAGAGGGACAGAGGTCAAAGCTGTGTGTTATGAGATGTTAGGGTGCCAATCTCCCATTGATACACCTTTAAGCACTGAGCTCATCCACACATGCTGTCAGTGCAGAGGCTAAGACATCTGCCGCACCAGTTCACCAGCGCTCTCACTCTACTAAGGGACTCCATGCCACACTAAAAATTCACTGTCCCCAAACTTTGTATATTATTGTTTATATTACATTTGGGAAATAAAGTGTTGAATGGTTTATAGTGCAGGAATAAAAGGAGTCGTGATGTCCTCGTGAAGCTGGGACCCAGCTGGGAAAGAGCAGAGGGACTGATCCAGGTAGGGGTGGGTCAAGTAAGCATAAAGAGGCCCCTTGGAGCCCTGGACACAAGGCTGAGGTGGCTTCATTACACAGTGAAGCATGGATGTCCTGATCCAACACCCATGGTAACATATTTAGAAACATGTAACAAGCAGATAAATAAATGGGTTTAGTGATAATTTCCAATTATTTTTGTCCGTTCATCAAGATTTAATTATCCATTTACTGCATATTGAATTTATTGAGGGAAGTCGTGGTCTAATGGTTAGGGAGTCGGACTCCCAATCGAAAGGTTGTGAGTTCGAGTCCCGGGCTGGCAGGAATTGTAGGTGGGGGGAGTGCATGTACAGTTCTCTCTCCACCTTCAATACCATGACTTAGGTGCCCTTGAGCAAGGCATCGAACCCCCAACTGCTCCCCGGGCGCCCCAGTATAAATGGCTGCCCACTGCTCCGGGTGTGTGCTCACAGTGTGTGTGTGTTCACTGCTCTGTGTGTGTGCATTTCAGATGGGTTAAATGCAGAGCACAAATTCTGAGTATGGGTCACCATACTTGGCTGAATGTCACTTCACTTTTTTTTTTTTTGGTGGGAAGTCGTGGCCTAATGGTTAGAGAGTCGGACTCCCAATCGAAAGGTTGTGAGTTCGAGTCCCGGGCTGGCAGGAATTGTGGGTGGGGGGAGTGCATGTACAGTTCTCTCTCCACCTTCAATACCACGACTTAGGTGCCCTTGAGCAAGGCATCGAACCCCCAACTGCTCCCCGGGCGCCGCAGCATAAATGGCTGCCCACTGCTCCGGGTGTGTGCTCACAGTGTGTGTGTGTGTGTGTTCACTGCTCTGTGTGTGTGCATTTCGGATGGGTTAAATGCAGAGCACAAATTCTGAGTATGGGTTACCATACTTGGCTGAATGTCACTTCACTTATTGCTATAAAGATTCATATATTAACGTGTTTTATGCATGTGCCGAATCACTAAATTCATCCATTTGAGGTCATAATGTAAATATAATTTTGTGCTGTTCTTGGAACATACCTCCTCATTTCAATCAGCATTCAGGCATAAGACGTAAAAAGCAACACTGATCACAGTTAAACCAGCAGAGGCCCACTTCCACTGTTACTTTCCATAATAAGAACAGGAAATGAGGCGTGTGGGAGGGTGAGTAAGCAATTTTTCCCTCAGTGGAAGCAGGGAGCAGCTATTTTCTAGGCTGTTTGGGTAACACTCATGCAACAGTGTATGTTTGTGTGTGAGCTGCTGTTTCCACCCTGAGGCATGTGCTGTTTGTCAGAGACCCACACAAGGCTATGTCCCTCTCTGTGGCATTGGGCCACTGTGATTTTCTGAGCCCAACCATGTATTCATGGCTTATTCCAGGACTATATTTACTCTCCCTCTTTGACAGAAGCCACCCAAGAAACATGGACTGATCACACCAAAACTAAAAGAGGTGGACAATACAGACAACAGTTTCAGGATTAAAAATTGCACTGCCTTTGTTCCTACCATTAAAATATGCCCAGATGCTAAACACAGATATATTTATAAATAAACAATAAGGAATATGCATCTCCCAACAATGTAAACAGAATCATTATATTACTTAAAGGCATAATTTGGGTTTAATTTAGGTTAATTTAAAGCAACCCGTGTGCAGTAATGTTAATTATCCAAAAAAATGTATTTCAGCTAATTCCTTGTTTTCTTTAAAAAAAAGGACAAATCTAAGTTACAGACGGGCACTTATGGAAGTTAAAAGGGCCAATATGTAAATTATTAAATATTTGCTTTTACAATAGTATAGCCACAAGACATAAAAATGTAGTAAAATAATGTTTGCCATTGACAAATTATTTACTTACCTTTTCTGTGTAGTCATATCAATTTTTTTACTTAATTTTCATGACAACAAAATAACAACTTTACAGCTTAAATAATAAACTTGTTTTAACAGAAGAAATATTGTCAGCATTTTGTCAAATATTAAGAATTGTATACTGTATAAGAATATTAAGAAAAATTGGCCCAATTTACCTAAATTTTAATACCTCACCATAGCCCTAATGTAACCTCAATTTTTACCTTTTCTTTTAAAGAAATGCAGGGATGAGTCAAATGTATTTATATAGTTAGTGTTAACAACAACCTCCCACAAATACTGCTAACTGAGCTTAACGTGTATTAAATCTGAAATGGCCTTTTTAAACTATGCATCATTGTTAGAAAACATGAGAATTTGTTTTTCTTTTTTTTTCTGATTCATAGTCCTACACTGTTACTAACATATTAAAAATGTATGTGTCTTGCTAATTGGTTCACTGTTGGAAACCGAGCAGGGTAATATGTAAAGATGATGGACTGTGGCAATTCATGAGTGTTTGCTGAGTGAAGCTGGTTATGTGTGATGTTTTAGGTTTAGGATTAGGGGAATGAAACAAGTAGGAAATAAGCTAACCAATGCTTCAAAAGAGCTACTGCGACCACAGCACAGCACAACCAGGAAAACTGTTCAATTACACAGCCACATTTAGCCATACTCCACAAGTCAACCTCAAACACACACACAAAGTCACACACATGCCTTCACAGAATATTTCCCCTTTAATCTTTAAGACCACAGTTGGGAGAAGGCTGGTATTGGTCAGTGCGCTCTCTTTTTCTTTCGCTCCGTCTCTCCCTCTCTCTTCTTACAGATCAAAGAGGCCGTTGTGGTCTCGTCTGTTTTTAAAATGGCATGTCGTCAGAGAAAGGAAGGAAAACCCCTGACTCTGCTAGATGCTTGTCCACAGCAAACTTTCCAACAAACAAAAAGGAGACTGCTAAACTCCAAAGCGCGCTAGCAAGCTACAGCTTACACTTAAGTCTAAATGATGCAAGAAGCGGGCAGCCGGCAACTCTGAGGATGAATCAGAATTTCTCATTGCATGGGTATACACTCTAAAAATGAATTATTAAACGGATATCATACCCCCATAGTATAAAAACAAACACAAGGGGAAGAGGTGGAAAGAGAAGAGAGAGCAAGATGAATACTGATGCTCTGGCCAAGCATTAGACCCAGATGGATTAGACATTTTATAGATATAAGGGTAGGAGTGATAAAGGAAGAAGAAAAGAGTCTGAGTCTGAAAAAATAAAAAATAGAAGCAGAAATCCACATACAAAGTCCAAGCGAAAACTGATGCTACCTTTTAACTTTTGACAGGGCAGCCCACATCAGGAAGCACTTCGCTCTGCTCCAAACAGATCTTGCTGCACACTGCTAACATTTCCCTACACGGACATACATAGATATCCGTTCGCTTTGACCTATACGGTGAACGGGATGAATCAAACACTGTCAAATAGAGTTCCACAGATGCAGACATGGGCTGCTAGCCAACTCAAAACATCTGTGATTTTTTTTTCCTTTTTTTTTCTAATATGCTTTTAATAGGCTGAAATTAACATGGCCCTCGTGGAGCAAAAGTACCTGAATTGCATTAGAACAATATGAAGCTACTCAAACTAGGTACAGGAATGTGTCTATAGGGTATTAATATAATTTTTTGGACTATTGGACTAGTTAATCATATCTGTAGTAAATGAATGTACAAAAATGTACATTTCAAACAGTGACTGTTCTGGGTGCATCTTCTATTCTGCATATATATTCAAGTGTATGCAAAAGAGTAATACACCAAAAAGCTATTTCTATTTTTCACCTGCATGATTTACTTTTCTATGCACATGTACACATGTGGATGTGAGTATGTCATAAGATTTCAACCCAACAATCTTTGTAGATGTTGCTGCAAAAGTGTCCTTCCTTCAATTCAGTCTTTCTGCATACAATAAGATTGTCTTATGAAGATTTGCCTTTTCAAAAACTGTCATATAGCAAGTTCTATTAATGGAGGAATAATTACAACTCACAGTTCTTTTCTTTTCTTTTTTTTAACATGACACCAATTCTCAGGGGATGCATGAACACAATGAAATGTTTACCTTGAATGCAGTGTAAGTTGCTTAAAATAATCAATATATTTTAAATAAAACTGTCTGCCTAAAATTATATACAAGTTTAAAAGTAAACTGAATTATAAGATTCATTGGAATGTATGAAGATGCTAACAAATAATAATTTGAATAATATTTCAATTTGAATTGAATAATAAATAAACTCGTATTGCATTGTTATACAACATCTTCAAACTATCCAATGCAAATACATAAGAAAAATGGTAATAAACAAAACATAATAATAATAATAATTGTTTGTCTAGATTGCAGGTTAATTAGGTAGCTACAATTGTACTGAGAATAGATTTTTTTTTTTTTTTGACCAGTTCACTATTTGGTCCACATATATATTTTATACATTACTCAACCAGATGATTTGCCTGAATTCCCTGTCAAATTGATGTATTTTATGGATCTGGTGAAGTTGACCATCTCAAAATGAGTGTACCAGCCGGTACAGATGCCCTCACAGTCTGCATCTCTTTGGCCTGTGCTCTTTTTAAACACTGATAGCTGCATGATTTATAGCCAGACAAGACTCCAGAAGCAATAATTTGGCACAGTGTCTGAACATAATGTGTTCTAGCCAGAGACTGGAACAATGTAAGGGGAGGGAAGGAGAGTGTAATGGCTCTGTCTACCACAAGGGGGTGCGTGAATAAATCTGCTAAATCCCAGAGGGAGAACACGGAAAAAGCCAGACAAATTCTTACATTTCTTTGTGTATCTTGATACTATATTTCCCTCTCATTCTCACTTTCATACTCTGCCTGCACTTCTATTTGATTGTTTTTCTGTTCAGCTTAGATCCACAGATTGAGGGTCATACTGCAGGGCAGAAATCACCACAGCGGTAAAACACTTCCACAGGCCCACCCGAATTCAGTTCCAACATCCTAACGCATCACACATGATCATATCCCTATAAACAGGGGTACTGTGTGTTACTGAGCCAGACAGGACAGAGAGAGAGTCCTGACAACATCAAACCTGTAGGAACACAGCCAGAGAGAGCTAATCTGTTCAACAGGCCTCAAACCATCTCCTTTCTTTCTTTCTTTCTTTCTTTCTTTCTTTCTCTGACTGTGTCTGACTGACAGGCCTCTAGTTTTCGAGAAGCAGTTGTAAGGATAAAGGGATTCCGTTTTTGATCATGCTGATTCTCTCCGGTGAAACTCTAGAAGGGCCTGACAAAAGCAAACTCAGTAAAAACAAAGGCGAGTGATACCACAGTAACTCACAAGCACAGGGAACACTCGACTGTTTTATTTTGCGGTGGTACATTCAACCTTGGCTCAAGTTCGAGCATGTTCTTCAGACTCTGAAGTGATGATCTGAAACAAGTCAAAACAAGAATTCATAATTCAGACAATTCTTGCAGTATTTCTCATCTTTTCTCTTCGTACATGGTGCTCAAAGACATCAATATTGTCAATAAATCGTATTTCTAGAGTAGCTCAACTCAAAGAAGTGTTAAAGTGTCTTAGATCAGTGATGTATCATTTGTTTTGCCTGGGGTAACAACAATAAACTGTAAAGCTGGAAATGCAAACTTTTGAATTTTTTTAATGCAATAAAAGACTTGAATTATGTCTGTATTGAATTACACATGATAGACAGCCTTTTATTTGTATGCCAGAGAAAATGACAGTTACTTATAGGCCTCTAGAAAACTGCAGTTATGCACACCAAAACCAAACATTGACTTTTACCTTAACACATAAAATCCTATGGTGTTAAGCAGAAGAGATGTTAGTATAAAGATTCCAGAAAAGGCCATAGGCAAAACTCAGGCACATAAGCAGGCAAATGAGTCGGCATCACATTCACAACCACACTGGGACCATCTCTTCCTCTTTCATGCAGACTAAAAGAGCCTAGAACAGGAAGATGAGCTGTCCAAGAGGCCAACGTAAATTACATTTCAGCTGACAGATGTACATTCAAATGGAAGGCAGCCATAAAGAAAAAGAATTAAGTTATTTATAAAAAAATAAATAAAAAAGATGTGGGTTTAAAGAACAGGGGAGAGACTTTTAAAGCCCAGTTTGTCTAGAAAGACAGTGAAACAGTCATTGTTTTAAAACATCATTGTTTATCAAAAAAAAAAAAAAACAATTAGCAGTTGGTCGAGTTTAATCATGGAGAACCTTGTGAAAATCAGATATGCCTTGTCCCAAATGACACCCTAAGCCCTGGTGATCATCGTCCAAAGTCTAGACTTTGATGATGTAATGTCGCACAGACTGTTGGGTAGACAAAGGGAATGCTCCTGAGCACCTTTCTGACTCAGAAAATGACAGAACTGACATCCTGCTGTCTTGTGGACTTCATGGACACATAAGCAAAGACTACAAGTCCACAACTGTCATTTGGGACTAGGTCATATAATGCTTAAGAAATAATAAGAACTTCAGTGCTACTAAAAGTCATCTTGTCTCTTGAACCTGAAAGCAATTGTGTGGCATTTGTGAGTATTATTGTCTCTTATGGTCACCAAAGATGCATTTATTTGATCAAAAATGCCGTAAAACATTGTAAAACATTATTACAGTTTAAAATAACTGTTCTCCATTTAAACATATTATAAAATGTAATTTATTTCTCTGATGGGAAAGCCAAATTTTCTGTCAATTTGAAAACTGTTATTTGATGAAGGCTGTAAAAAGCACAGATTTTCTGACAGAAAGAAAAGGTTATGAGAGGAAGAGAGGGACCTAGCTGTTTCGCAGTGTGCATTACTCTAAATTGAGAATTGAGGGTTCTGTCTCAAATTCTTCCCCTAGAGAGGCTGAACTGAGACTTGGGATCCAATCCCCCTCAACATCAGACATCCTTCAGAAACACACAGATTCATCTGTGCCTGCCGGTCCAGCATATGCTGCCCAGTAACCTCTTTACAACACTACACTCTCAAGAGAGGACCAAGGAACCAAAGTAAGGCATTATGGATATTGATTGCCCACATAATCCAATTTTCAGCTCTAAGGACACTAAGCTGTGAAAATCAGTTAAAATACTTTCTCTCAAATATCTTCACAGTGCTCAGCCATTATCATCCTGAGATTTCACTATTATTGCATTTACACTAGTAAAATATTCAAACAGAAACGCAGTACTATCACACAGTGTCAAAGTGTTCATTTCAAACAACCTACAGTAAATTTTGAATTTTTAAATTACATAATTTTCATTTGCCATTTCATACACCAGTTTTATTATTTAAATTGAAAACTAATATTAATAAGTTGCAAAATTAAAATTAAAATGTATTACAGAAATGATTAGATATGTATAACATGTTCAAGCAAAAACTGCGGCAAAATTATCATTTAAATGCTATTTTTCTTAAATGCATTAACTCTCACAGTCAAGACACTTACGATTGCATATTCATTCAATGTCCCGCAATGAATGTAGCAAAATTCAATGTGCACACTGAAAATGTATTCCGAGCCAATCACGTGTCCGCCCCCTCGCGCCATGTCAATCACTGCGTGAACAAGGCGGGGCTTGCAGAAGGTCAGCGACTCAAATCTCAAGAAGAGGATTCAAGTGAAAGAATATGGACAAGACAGTTGGTCCATGTACGTTTTGATCGTTTCGGTTTATGGCTTCAATGTTTCATTCACACTTGTGGGCGGAGCTGTAATGCTGCTTTCATCGGATTGGTCGAATTGCTCCACCTTCAGCTCGGTCTTTTCATTCTTTCAGACAGAATAAGAGTCAGTGCGAGTGAAGCACTTTAATGTCTGAAACCACCGCTCACTGTTAATTAGTATAATATTTGAATCAGATGTAGCTGGGCACATAATTCGTGCTGCTGAGACCTGCAAATTATTTCTAGATTGTAGTATTGTATAAATATTGTCCCACTGATAAATACAGTGCAAAAAGTTCTGTCTCTTTGGATAAAAGTGAAGTGGAAATAAAAATCAATAATAGACTGCACAGTTCCATGTCTGTAACATTTACCACTCTCATCTTTTAAGTCATAAGGCACTAGGTATGTGTGTGTGTGACATTAATAAATAATTGTAAAAATTAATATAGTTACATTTCTGAAATAAAAATAGTAAAATTAGCTCTATGCTGCTCAGTGCTCGTGTAGCCTACCCCAGAGTGCCCTCTCGCGGCTGTAGACGGTAATGTTTTCTCTGGGTTCTGAATAAATGCGACTTAATAGTCCAGTGCGACTTATATATGTTTTTTTCCTCGTCATGACGTATTTTTGGACTGATGCAACTTATACCGAAATAACATAATTATTATTATTTATTATGAGAGTAACTGACACCAAATTCAGCTCAGATCTTCAGACTCGTCTGACTTGTGTTGCTGTATAACTGGCCAGACTTACCTTCCCAAAAAATCCTATTTAATTTTATTTCATAAATTTAACTATATTTATTTCCACTTCACTGTTATCCAAGGAGACAGAACTATTTGCACTGTTTTTTATCAGTGGGGCAATATTTATACAATACTATAACCTAGAAATAATTCTAATAATTCTAATTCTCGCGGCCGTAGACGGTAATGTTTTCTCTTGGTTCTGAATAAATGTGACTTAATAGTCCAGTGCGACTTATATTTGTTTTTTTCCTCGTCATGCCGTATTTTTGGACTGATGCAACTTATACCGAAAAATACGGGTAACATTATTATTATTATTTATTATGAGAGTAATCGACACAGACTAGAACTTTAATGTTTCACCAAATTCAGCTCAGATCTTCAGACTCGTCTGACTCGTGTTGCTGTATAACTGGCCAGACTTACCTTCCCAAAAAATCCTATTTAATTGTATTTAATAAATTTAACTATATTTATTTCCACTTCATTGTTATCCAAGGAGACAGAACTATTTGCACTGTTTTTTATCAGTGGGACAATATTTATACAATACTATAACCTAGAAAATAATTTAACGGGGTCTCTTGCAAGTCGCAGCAGCACGAATTATGTGCCCAGCTACATCTGATACAAATATTATGCTAATTAACAGTGAGCGGTGGTTTCAGACATTACAGTGCTTCACTCGCACTGACTCTTATTCTGCCTGAAAGAATGAAAAGACCTAGCTGAAGGTGGAGCGAATCGACCAATCAGATGAAAGGAGCGCTACTGAAGCCATAAACCGAAATGATCAAAAAGTACATGGACCAACTGTCTTGTCCTTGTTCTCTCACTTGAATGCTCTTCTTGAGATTTGAGTCGCTGACCTTCTGCTAGCCCCGCCTTGTTCACGCAGTGATTGACATGGCGCGAGGGGGCGGACAAGCGATCGGCTCGGAATGCATTTTCAATGTGCACATTGAATTTTGCTACATTCATTGCGGGACATTGAATGAAAATGCAATCGTAAGTGTCTTGACTGTGAGTGTTAATGCATTTAAGAAAAATAGCATTTAAATGATAATTTTGCCACAGTTTTTGCTTGAACATGTTATACATATCTAATCATTTCTGTAATACATTTTCATTTTCATTTTGCAACTTATAAAGCATTAAAATTAGTATTCATTTTACATATTAAAACTGGTGTATGAAATGGCAAATGAAAATTATCATTTTCATTTTGCACCAAACGTTGCACAAATGTATTGGAAAATGTAAATGTAAATACAGAAATGCATTGCCATTTTACATAGTGCATTGTCATTTTGCATATTACATTCCAAATTGAATATTGCTACCCATATGCTTCCATAATGATGTATTGCACAGGTAAATGATGGAAACAGCCAAAGACTGTGTTTTATATTATACTCGACTGACATAATGCAGCCTAACTTATTGTATATGTCAAAAGAGATGATGTGTCTGCCGTGAAATAGATGATACCAAAGAATTCAATCAAAACCTTTTCATGGTGTGTGCGCAAGTGTGGTCAAATGTCTAACACCCAAAAGAATGAGGAGAACACAGTCTGGAATGATTCCTATGTTCCTAAAGGGATAGTTTACCTAAAAATGAACATTCTGTCATAATTTATTTACCCTCATGTTGTGCAATGTTGTGTGATTCTGCTGAACACAAAACAAGATAATTTGATGAATATGGGTAACCAGGGCTTGAAATTAAGTTTTTAACATATACCAGCCATTCTCGACCTGACTTCCACTTTTCGTTGAAAAGTCTTTTGTTTTTATTTGTCTCTTCTTCCTTTTTGGTTTCATTGTCAGGTTTTCTCTTGTGTGTTGTCTGCTCACCGGGTTTTGTTACACCTTTTATATGTTGCCACATAGCTCAACCAGCGTCCAACAACATAACTCCAGTAGGGCAGCTAGCTGTCTCTTCGTTTCTGTCACTAGTGCGCAAACGCAAGGCAAAACTGTGTGTGCATGTAATACTCATGGGAGTTGTAGTGTCACACTGCAATACGGCTTATTTCAGATGCCTTTTAAAAACACTACAATTATTCAATCCGCCAAAGTGGCTAGTTGGAGTCACTGTGTTGAATCAAATTAATAAAAGAAATTCATAAAAATGGCATGCTCACTTGGTGAACAGTATAGCCGCTAAGTTACGCCTCGTGACAAGTGTATTGTTTACTTGTTTGTTTGTATCAGCTTCTAAGAGTAGATAACAAAGGGGAAAGGTGTATTACCCACACACTATTGCCAACAAAGGCTATGAAAGCTGCACAGCTGAACAAACATGTCAACAAAACATGTCCATTAAAGGCCTTAATAAAAAAGTGACAGCCTTACTGGCCAGACAGTAGCAATAAACAGCCTAGTTGCAGCGAACAGCCTCAGCAAAAATACGGTAAACACAGATATAGCTTTTCCTCTAGGGTAACATCTGAGAATCCTTGTTGTGCTGTCATGAAGTCTTGAGCACCAGTCTTAACTGCATTCAGTCTTCGTAAGCGTTCTCCAGGGGCTCAGATAGACCGGAAGCACTAAATTAGATAGAAATCGCTAGCAAGCTAATGAAGATCCCTCTGATATGACTTCAAACAGCTTGTTCTATTCCCTAACAACGAATAGTCCAATAAATCACAGGATGGATACAATGTACTCATAAGAAGTCATTTACAGAATGATTCAAGACTCATGAATGAAACCATATCATAAAAGATAAACTTCAAGAACTCTTTCGAGAACACGTTCTTGCATAAAAGGAAAATATTTATGCAACAATATGATTTTGATGCGAAAAGCAGACCAAAACATCCACAAGAGAAATGTAACTCTCACCCCCAGTGATTTGCATCACTTGCTTATTAATTGTAAACCAGCCCATCGGTTTTGCATTATTCTGTCATTCCCATTGGAAAATGTAATTGAAAATAAATTAGCAACAAATTGGAAACAGACAAATGCTGCTTAAAAACAAGAAAACAAACGGATTGAATGAATAAACTGATGCCACGCAAACACACACACACACATTCAGATGGTAATGGTACTTAAGCAGAGGGCAGAGGGGAATCCTGCAGGCTCTCCTAGGTGTTTGGCAGTGAGGGAGGGTTTTAGATAAATGACGCTGCCCAGGAGCAGTGCCCTGGGACATGGCCCCATCCTGCCCCCCTGCCTTTGCCTGGCTAAATGGGTCGTTTCTGGGATGCCGGGGGCACAAGCATATGCCACAGAATCCCTGGTGAGGTCTAGCATAGAGTAAACATAGACTCTGCTAATGGAAGACTGCCTGCTTCTGACCTTCAACTGATCTCTCCTCTGCTCTCTCTTTCTTGCTCAGTCTCAGTCGTGCTCTCTTTACTCTTCTGTCCTTTTTCTGCTCCTCATTCAAAATCACTCTGTCATTCTCAAGTCTCGTCTTTATTTAAATCTCTTTTTATCTCTTTTCTTGCATGATTGATCAATAAAGCCTCAAACCGAAGTTTAAGTGGACTATGTTTATATCATCGCAACAACAACGTATACAGACTATGTTAGACATTAGTCCTGTTGTTGATGCTGTCAAGACATCCCACAACATACTTATGTTGTTCTGTTTTATACTTCTCTGCAAGGGAATAACTATATACACTTCCCTGGCCACACACAAACAGACTGTTGTATATTGTGTGACTTTGGTATTGCTTCATGCCACTCTTGTCAACTACATGAAAGTTATATACTTTTGAAAAACTGGTGAGAAGATGCGGTTATCCGATGTTCGCTCTGTCACATTGTATTGGGACAATTCAGTCATTTCATCACATTTATCTCATTTTACAAGCCTATAATAAGCCTTTCTATCATTGCAGAGTGGGCATATGTTTTATACAAGGGTAAATAATGGGGATCAAGGGGAAGTTGAGTATTGACCTACTTCTGCCCTGATAATGTGCTAGTAGATAAAAGAGTCTAAAACAGAAATGACAGTCTGATATGTCATGGTGAGAGTGAGGAGAGCAGAATGTGTGAGCTAAATCGGAGTATTAGGCCTCGGGCTACAGAGATGAATCAGTGCTTTCCAAAGGCCTTCTAAACCCAGAATGGCACTAACTTAAACAGAGCAGAAAATCCAAATCACTTTACTAATAGATGTGTCTTTATAATATGTATTATAATGGCAAATGAGTTGCTGTAAGATCATGCTTGGTCAAACACTGTAAGAGGTGTCATTGATGTGTGTGTGTGTGTGTGTGTGTGTGTGTGTGTGTGTGTGTGTGTGTGTGTGTGTGTGTGTGTGTGTGTGTGTGTGTGTGTGTGTATTGTGTAAGGATTTACTACTAGACACAAATGTACGTGAAACCTGTCATATCAAAAAGATGCAGATAATGAATTCCTGCTAGCTACAATATTTAAGCATATAAAACGGCCCCCAAAATACATAATACTGTATCATTTACTGTATTGTGTAATGTAATTTTTCTCTGGCACAAAGCTGTCCCTTGTACATTCTGGGAGGGTATGAGGTTTATTCAAAAGCTCATAAAACACAAGGGGGTCATATTTAATTGTAAAGGGGGAGAAGATGAGACCTGCCTAATTATCTTTATAGGTTGACAGTAATATTTCATGTAAGTTGGGTGAGGGCGCATGCCAGTGTGTCTGGCGGGTATGATTTGGAGAGATTTATGAGGAGCAGATCTGTGCCAGGTGATGTGCCCACTGCCAATTCTCCTGTCTCTAGACTGACAGAACTAACAGAGATATTATTTATTCATTGTGTTGGAATAGCCAAATACAAGAAACCAAAGGTGACATGAGAGTATAGGCTATAGCCTAATGATTAATCTAATGCTGAACTTTAAATACCTCAAGACTCACAACCAGGATGTGTTTCCTGTAAGAACAGAGAGGAAAAGAGCTTTAGAGAGGATGGAACTATCGAGAAATGAGAGGAAGACAAACTCTTTTTATTATTATTTTTTTCAAAGAACACTTGAAAGCTGTTCTGAGGTATTGAGCAGGGGGGTAGTGGGGTGTGAGGAGCTGGAGAGGAGGAGCGTGCTGAGATCTAGATCACTCTCAATTCACTGGAAAGACCCAAGGGCCTCTCACTTCTACTCTCTGTTTGGTTCCTGCTTTCTTAGGAGAGTCTGTCCTGGGAAGAAGGTGGAGCAGCTAGCTGATCACTAAACGGATGCTGTTTTTTAACATTTAATGCACTCATACAGGCATAAACATCCACATAAACCAAATTCAAATGTGTTTTAACTAAATCAGTCCATCTGAAATGTGATTCGATGCAAGTTTGGTCAATGCAGACAGTGTTTTTCTGTATACGGAGTACTCTAAATGGACAGGATAACATTTTGGGTGAACTCAAATATTTGAGGATAGCGCTTTATAATAATTGATCAAATAGCACCAACTCACTGAAAAAATATGGGACTCTTGAGAAAACTTCAAAACAGTATCAATTATGGAGTAGAGCCTCTGAGGAGAGCAACCAGTCCTGCATCGATACACTCTTCAGTGCAAATCACCCGAGATTATCAGGATAAGGGGAGAGTATAACAGCAGTGGATAGTTTAATCTAGTGCTATCTCACACTGACACACACACACACATACATACACACAGCCCCCTCAGATGAAGCACTGAGTGAGTGAAGATATTTCCAAGCAGCTCACATCACACTGCTTCAAAGAACACAGAAATCACATGCTCCTAAGAATCTCGGGCTACAGTACTGTCTGAAAATTAAAGATCAGCTTAAATAAAATCAGTTATAAACGCAATAAGAGACTTTTCAATGTGTTTTGTGTTGGAAAGCATTGAAATTTATTTATTTTATTTGTATTCATGTTTTCGTATATTATTTAACCCTTTAGCCCTTTTAACCCTTTTAACCCTTTAATAGATTTTTTCCCCTTGATTTTTATTTCACTTTTTTATTTTCACCTTTTTTATTTCAAATTCATTTAAAATTCTAAAGATCAAATATGTATTTACTAACAACACATTTTTCTGTATTATTTAAAAATCACAGAGAGCCTCTTTTATGTATGACTGGAATATGATCACACACACACACACACACACACACACACTAACATGCCATATCAGCAACACTTTCCAGGTCTTTCTGCCTGCAAAGCCCTCTGTTTTGACACAATCATTACAAATTGATTGCAAAATAGCTAACAATCATGATTAAATGATTAAATTCTTGTCTACGCTTCGGAGAACGCTAGCAAAATTAACTTCCCACCAACCTCATTTTTTCCTGAACACGAAATAATGATTTTCTGCCAGTCTAATTACAAAGCCAACATCTGATCAAGCCAGCATCCAGAGGGGATTATCACATGCTGCAGTATTAGAGCTCATTACCAGCTTGAGTGCAAAGTTATTACACATTGTAATTGGATGGTGAGATTTATATACAGATCTGGCCAGTTTCTGTAAGATTGTAATTACAGGCACCATTGGTTAGCTACTTATCACTGTGCCGGGAGGAGAAGAGGAGAATCAGGGAGCGAGGGAGCGTTTCATTAACCCATAACCCCACTGAGGGAAAACACTGTATCTAGCCTGCATCTGGACTAGCAACAAGAGCTACATACGCTCATCAAACAATTTACATCACCCCTCCCAACCTGCCCGCTGACACCCCACTGTACAAAAAGGAGTGGTTTAGTGTGAGGCCTGAAGTGCTGATTCTGGAGTGCTTGTTCAGATAGACTGCATTTTCCCTTTGAGTGAGTTCGTTCTGTAATTAGCAGGAGTAACAGTGTGGAAAAAGTCTTCACCTGCTTAGAGCTGCTTTATGGGTTACAGCTCTCTCTCTCTCTCTCTCTCTCTCTCTGTTTTAGTTTCCACATCTTCCTTCTGTTGCTTTTCTTCAAATCAGGGTTGTGTGACCATTCCAAATTGAATTGATTTTGAACTAGGTAAACAGAATGCAGAAAGACACTTTAAATTGAAATGTAAGGAAGTGGAATGAAAATGAACTGAAATTCAAAGAAATGAATAGACAGAAAAACAAACAGACAGACAGAGATAGATAGATCTGTGTTTAAGAGAATGTGAGTCTAAACATTTATCTGTGCATTTCTTTTCTCTTACACACACTGGGTCTTCTTGGTTAAGCTAATTGTTACACTAGTAAATAACTTGAAAAAGAAACTCGCTCAGGAGAAAACCGAAAGAAGACAGGCAGCACCAAATAAAATCCCATTTACTTTTTTTGCAACTCAGCAAGAAAAACACAGAAAGCCAGCATCAAGGAACATAAGACAGAGAAAAAGAAAACACATTCCATGAACATCTCATCAAGATAAAACACAGAGATGTTTTCTTTTTATCCTGTGTGAAAACCAGGTCCCCGTGAATCAATGCTGGCTTACATTTTATGAGAGAAGAAGTTAACTTGTTCAATTATGCCACAGACAGCTCTATTCTTTTGTAACAAGTAATCTGGGTGGGGAAATCGATACTGACAGGCTGGTTGCATGCTGCCTAATTTCATATTACCACCAGCCAATGGCAAAACAGGCCCTGTGATAAAGCTGTGCTGAGTAGTTCATAATGGAGAAGGAGGGGAATCAATAACACACACTGCTGTGTCTGCCCCAGAGAATGGCTGTTGATAAGGTTCATTCACTAGAAGAGAGAGGGAGGATGTGATAAAAGACCAGAGTATATACTGTACTGCATGAGTGTGTGTGAGAGAGACAGATGGGAAGTTTGAAGTGTTAGTTTACAAAAAACGTATACTTTTAAAAGACTAAAACAACGCAGGAATGACAGGATATAATGGATGAGATAAATAATGTTTGGCTAGTCACATCTGATGTCCACAAATATACATCCGCCAGTAAAAAGTAAGCAAAGATAATGAAAATTAGCTTTAGCCTTTCAAAAAGTAAAACAACATTGCTGTCACATCTCAGACAGTTATCAGTGGTGCAAAGCACAAGCAATAACCACTAAAGGTAAACAAACAAATGCACATTATGACTTGAGATATTTATTTATTGCTTTCAGAGCATAATTTGCCCTTTATTGCTCCCATTAATAACCTTTACCAGGTTAGGCTTAGCAGGATATGACATAAGGCATTTATCCTAGCATATAGAACTGGAAAAATGGGCAATTCATAAGGGGCTCCACAACACTGTATAGCGCAGAAATTGCATTAAATACAGTTTAAGCTAAATATCCCATCTGCAATGCAGTTTATTGACTTTCTTTAATTTTCAGCCTAAATTCTCCACAGATTTAAGGTTATTGACTGGATGTGTCTTTCATAAGACACTGAGGTAGAAGTGCAACGTTGTCAGCTCTGCTCTAGAATGCAATAAAAAGTGAGTGATCTCAGTGGTTAATATTGTTTCACTGACTCGTCTACTGAAACTGGTCTGTTTGCATGCCAAACCATAAGCAATAGGAAATAAAAATTAATTAAAATCATTGTTAAGCACATTTTATTTCTGTCTAATCGGAGTGGATGCAATGCACCAAATCTCTGTTGGCATCCATTCACACACAAAGGCAAGACTACTTCAAATCCCTGAGGTTTGTGAGTATGCTGAAAAATACTGACGAGCGCTTCCTTGACATGGTTTAGTTTACATGTGAACAGAGCAGTTAATGCATGTTTGATGTAATTCTTGTCTATACCTGTATTACTGTACATCACAACATCCTAAAATCATAGCCACAAAAATACATAATTTATTTGTAATAATGATTTAGTTTAAAATAACTGCACTACTGTGTGTGTGTGTGTGTGTTGTTTTTATTCAGCAAACGAAGACATTTACTGTATAATGTTACAACAGATTTTTATTTTTATTTTTAAATTCTGTTCTTTTGAACTTTCTATTAATCAACAAATCATGAAAAAATTATTATGGTTTCAATGAAAACATTGATCAGCACAACTGTCCTCAGAATTGATAATAATAAGAAATGTTTCTGGAGCTCCGAATCAGCATATTAGAATGATTTTTGAAGGATTATGTGACACTGAAGACTGGAGTTATGGCTGCTGAAAATTCTACACTGCCATCACAGAAATAAATTATATTATTAATAATATTATATATATATATATATATATATTGTGGCGGGGTGGAAGGAATACGCAGGAGCAAACTCAAGTGTAAAGCCCCGGAGGGTGGATTTTATTGTAAAGTGAAGGGTTGCGGGGGTGATGACGGTGATCCGGCGTGCAAAGGTGCTCTCACTCGGGTCCAGGTGCAGGTGACTCGTTGGAGTGCTCGTGGCAAAGTCTTCCGGTCGCAGGCTGCTTTCAGGAAGGCAGAGAGAGAACCAGGTGAAAACCAGGTCCCCGTGAATCAATGCTGGCTTACATTTTATGAGAGAAGAAGTTAACTTGTTCAATTATGTCACAGACAGCTCTATTCTTTTGTAACAAGTAATCTGGGTGGGGAAATCGATACTGACAGGCTGGTTGCATGCTGCCTAATTTCATATTACCACCAGCCAATGGCAGAACAGGCCCAAAGTCTTCCGGTCACAGGCTGCTTTCTGGAAGGCAGAGAGAGGAGAGTCAGTGTGCTAACTCTTGGAGAGGCTTCTCACCCTTACCTGTGTGCATGCTGTTTATATGAGGCCCGGCTGATGAGAGGCAGGTGCGGGTGATCAGCCCGTGATGAGCCTCGAGCCGGTGCTCCTCGTGAATTACCAAGGCATCGCTGATGTGGAATCGGGACGCTCGGCTTCAGATAGGGGAACCTGCCAGTATACCTTGGTGAGGTCCAGGGTAGAAATATAGCGGGCCCTTCCCAGGCGATCGAGAAGTTCATCCACCCGAGGCATGGGGTAGCCGTCGAACGTCGAGACCTCGTTCAGGCGGCGGAAGTCATTGCAGAAGAGGAGGGTGCCGTAGTGTTTATGTAGTGACAGTCCAAAATCTTACAGGATGCTAAATATTAGCAACAGTTCATAACAAGGTTCAACATGTTAACATTAGTTGCATTATGTATAATTGCTGAGCTAACAGTGACCATTTTGCAGCATTTACTAATCTTGGTTAATGTTTATGTTAATTCATGCATATATAATACAGTAATACATTTCTAACATTTAACTCGTATAAAATAACATTAAAACAGTATGAATATGTAAACACTAAAACAATGACAATTGGCATATTCAGAAATGATCATTAATTTATTAATAAATACTTTAAAAAGCGTAGTTCATTGTTAGATCCTAATACCTATTGCATTAACTAAGGTGTGATAAAATGTTAAAGGTATGACACTTTTAATAGCAAAATTCAATAACTGACAACACAGCGCTAGTAACAGAGTAATGATCTTAGATCTTAGATGCTCCAACTAAAACAGACAATAAATCATTCCACAGCTCTGACAATATTGATAAGACCTTTCTTAGACATCCAGACTCAAACTGGTTAACAAAAGCAGCGGCCTATTCCCTGGTCCCTGGGGTGAACTTTGACCTGACGGTGTCTGATGACGATGTTATCTCAAAGGCCAATGGCTTCAGGCCAGTGATGCCTCTTTGGGGACCCTCCACTCAAAGATCAGTCATTCATGTGGATCTCCCATTACACAGACACTCAGAAAATATGATACTTTCCTGACCCCTCATCTCGTCCTCCTGTCATATTAGCTTCTGTATGACACATCGCTAAATTTATACACATCATTATTATATCTATATCCATGCTTCATCCACATTGGTTATTTTGCCGAGATTCAAGTAAGAACAGAAAATAAGGCATTCCCTCTCGCCCTGAAGTGTATCTGGGAATATTATCATCAGCTATTCCTGGCCCCCCCAGACCTCTCCATTTTAAACACTTAAGAGCTGAATAAATAATGACAAAGGCAGCAGGTTCAGAGCAGAGAGAGAGAGACAGAGGGCCACCAGCAGAGTCCCACAGGCCAAGCCCATCCAGGCAGACTTGCAATGATACTTTGTGCTCTGGAAGAGTCAAAAATGAGGTAAGTGGGAGTTTATTTATATCTATGTCTGTATTAATGTCTGTCAAATATGTTTGTATATAATAAGGTTATAAATAAAAAAAAATATTAGAGTATGTTTGACAAAAATACTAAGAAAATACTATTTTGATACTTCAAATCTTTTACATTTAATTAAAAAGTGTCAATGTTTCTTTGTAATTATTAATTATTATAAAAATGTCTGAATATGTCTGTGAAAATGGTTTCTCCACCATTTTATTTATTCATTTATTTTTTATTCCAGTATAAACCTTATCTCTGTCTTTTTCAAGCAAGCAAATTTTGCCTGTTGTTGTAACACATTGGAGGAGGCAACCAATCATATTCACCAATAGTTTCTTTCAAAATACCTAATTTTGTATATGAAGAAACATGCAAATGCTCATTAGTCCCTGCCCCTTCTCACCCAATCACACCAGCTCGGACCCGCTTCACTTTCACTGGGTTATCTTAACTAATAAAAGCTACACAACAGCAAGTGAGACTGCTGGATAAATGAGTATTGGAGAATGAATCCGTAAGTGAATTTATTCAAATTCTCTCAATAGACTATAGCCTAGAAAGCATGCAAAGAGCACTCCCAATATAATCACTAAAAAGCTGTCTCATTTTAGTTCATTACAATCTCACAAAGTTCCGTTATCAACAAAGTTCTACACTGCACAATTAATCTCTTGTTTACATCACATCTACAGGTTGTTTGTTCTAATGAGACAATTTGTTAACTTGTATAACTGAGGACTGAACAAAACTCCAGCTTTTTTTGAGCGGTGAATAGATTCTGACTAACTTTAACACCTCTGATTGGCCACTGCGTTCATGAAATCAACAGATATGTCAGTGATTGGCTACATTACTCACCGCTGCAAAAACAGGTTGTAAATATAAACCTATGACCAGCCCTGCCCCACAAGTTGACGGGATTGGTTACATGTTTATGACGGTAGAAAAGGCAATTTCAAACCACATTTTTGAGATTGTCTTTGGTAAAGCTGCAGTTTAATAGATTATGTTCAGGTTTGGTGTTGACAGATGAATTTAATTATTAAAACTTGATTTTCATCACTAAGTTTAATTATTGCTTTAGACGGAAACCAAACTTTGAAAGTGCATGTACGTTTCTATATTTGTGTTTCTTATGCTTATGTGGTTATTTCTCGTTAACTGATCCTCGTCTGTCCTTTTTACATTAATGAATTCATCCCTTTTCCCTTCTTCCATCTCCTCTGTCTCCTTCCCATGTCTTTTTTCCTTACCATTCCTTTGGAGAGATTTGCCAGCAGGAAAGCCTTATTAAATCATGTAAAACTTACTCTCCTCCGATTGAATTGGCAGATAAATTGCCTCCATCCTGTGCGAGCCAAGTTACGTGTAAGAGCTTACAGTGAGAACCCATTAAGACTGTATTCATTTAAATAGCTTTCTTTGAGACGGACATCAATAAAAAGGCTTTGAAATGAGCCCTGTTGTGTAAAGCAAGCACATTAAAGAGATGCTATCAAGGCCCAACAGCAGGAAGCTTTACTAACTCTCTTCAAAATAAACAACAGGTTGAAGAGATATTTCACACCGTCCCTTGTGAGAGAAGGAGGAATAGAGGCTTTGAATCCTTTCCGAATGACATCTGGACATCAGTACACATTGCCTTCCATTCAGAGTGACAGTAAAAGCTCTATTGATTTTTAGCAGATTAAAAACACAGCAGGGAGCAATTTAAACTAGACTCACTTTTCAAAGTGTCTTTAGCCACTCCAGCTAATGTTATTCCAGCAACATAATCATATCTGAGAATCTGTCTGACCAACACAAATATATATGTATGCCATTATAAAGGTAGTTCAGGGAGACGTTATGTGTGTGAAAGCATTTTCCAATATTATGTGTTTCAAAACGCTGAGTTGAAGGGACTGTGAGAGATTGTCTCTATAGCATTTCCGCAAAAATGTCAATACCAATTTGACAATCAATAGCTGCATCAGTTTTGGACTGTCAAAACACAATATCTATCCTTAATATCATTACACACAATTTAGAAAATTACAGTGGAGGATCATTTAACTTAATTTCTAATCAATATGTTGATGCCACCATCATAAACTGCAATTACTCAATTAGGCAAAAGTATATATGACATCATATAATCTATTACCTACACATCGATATTTTCTACATCAATACATAACAATGCTTCATCCACAATTATTACTTTAAGTACTGCATTGTCCTGAGAAAAAAAAAAAAAAAGATCTATTTCGACATGATCTGACCCTTAAAAATTATTTTGATTGTAACCTTTGCAATCAAGTTGATTGTATTGAATATTATAGAACCAAAATATTTTAAATACTAACATTGAATTATATTTTAAAATTGGATGAAAAATTAAATGTTAAATAAATGTAAATACATTAACTCCAATCATTTGAAAATTTCCACTGACTGTATAAATATCAAAAAAGCTGTATAAAATCAAAGCTAAAGCTTTGCCTGAACATATGTTGAAATGTCAAATGTGAAGGGCTGCCGGACTGAGAGATCAGGAGAAAAAAAACATTACATCAGAAAATGAGTTCGTAGACCAACAGAAATCCATTGGGAACAGGCCTCAATAAGCAGCTGCACACACTTAGAAGTGACTGGAGCTGTTCCCTGGGGTTCGTAGAGGTATCCATTTAAATAAAACTCAGTTATTGTCTTCCACACACACACACACAGATAGAGAGAGAGAGAAACAAATTAAGAGAGATTTTGTGTAGAAATCCGTTTTCCCATAGCACATGTACAAAAAGAAGAAAAAAAAAACAGAAATAAGAACAGACAGGGAGAATAATGCAGAAAAAGAGAGGGAAAATGATGAAGTAAGGCAGAAGTGAAAAAGAAAGCAAGAGGACGTAGATGACAGAGTTGTGAGGAGTGAGGTAAGAGGAGCAGAGAATGTGCGATGAGTCTAAAACATTCTGACATTTAAAACCTTCAGCAACGTCCTGGCAGTAAATACAGCGGGCTAAATCAATAATGGCCAGCCATAAACACTGACACATAAGATACAGCTTCACAAAACGCTATGGATTTCCAATGGGGCATGTGACATCAGCCACTTTCAAATGCAAATATTAACTTATGCACATTGTCCTTCTGGTGGTTGGGCACCTATCGATTGGATAAAACTAACTCTATTGATCACTGAATAGTTAATGGAGATAATTAAATCTATGAAGTACAGTACTTAAGACTGTTTCTGAAGTTCTCACACAGACTCAGGGGACACACAAAGGACTTTAGCTTTCACCATGCCCTCATGCAGTACAAATTAGTGTTAGGATGATTTGAAAAAAGAAACTGAGGAGCAGACTAACACATAGTGTACAGTTCAAGTACACTATAAAATACATTAAAAGGATGACAATGTTTCAGTTATTACAGAACCGCATATTGGTGCCTGTATATTTCACAGCTAAAAACCGTATATTTCATTAAGTGATAAAATGTTAATATACCAACTACCAAAAACATTTTACTTTAGTGAAAATCACCAAAATAGGTAGTAGAATAAGGCACATAATGAATCAGAGCTAATCATCAACGTCCATAAAACATGGAAATACTTGGATGTCAACCACACACACACACACACACACAAAATAATCATATGTGTCACGCATTAAAGTTTAGAATTACATTTTACTGTTTTATTTTAAATTATGTAAGAAAGTTTTTGGGGGTTTTTTCTAACATATATGGTAAGATAAATTATTTTTTTTTATAAAAGACCAATTAGCATGTTTTCACTGTAGCATTTTTACAGTTGAAAATACACTTTATAAAATTATAAAACACTTTATACATTTATAAAATAAATATTTTAGGGAAGAAAAAAAATCATCATAAAAAATTAGGCTGTCATCCAGGTAAAAAAAAAAAAGCACAAGGAAAAAATATCCCTAATCGACCAGCATAATTTATGACATTAAGAAGTGCTGGAAACATTAAAAGGTTGCTGTAGGAATAGCATTAAAGGGCAGTGTGCAGTGCACAGGCCAATGTTAAACAAACTGCCAATCGATATCTCTTTTATTAGTGGTCACAATCAATGCAGGACTGACAGAGCAGACCAATTAACACTATTGATCTAAAGGAAAGAGGGAAAGGAGGAGCATCCCTGAGATGGCTGAGATAGACAATGGCAATCTGACAAAAGAAACGCATCTCTGATTCAGGGAAAATATCACTCTCTCCTCTGTCCGTTTCCCTCACAGAACGAGGGGGTTTAAACACTGGGTTCCCACACCATGTGGCCCCCTGGGGTGTGGTGTGGAAGACACCGTGACAGAAAGCAGACCTGGACTATCTCCCATGAGGTAGGTGGGGTTAGGGGGCAGTGGCCCCTGTCTAGTGGTGCTGCCTGCATGTGACGTGGGGTCTGCATTGGGAAAGCTGCTGCTCCTCTCTTCTCATCACACACGGAGCATTCTAATAAGCCCAGACTGCACATTCCCCTCCTCACGCCCTCAACCCCAGGGAACCGTCCAGATAGCCTGCATGCGTGAACGTTTGTGCACGTGTGTGTCTATTGATCGCAGTTTCAAAGATAAAAGACTAATTCCCACATTGAACATCATCAGCTCCATGTGCCTTGATTAGCCATGTTTAAAGTCCTTATCATCAGTCAACAAGCGTTTCAGTTGTGAACTACTTCAACACAATCCACATTGCTTTCTGAAAGTGCTTGTCATCATGTTCCCAGTTTTTCTAAGTTTTCCATTCATATCTTTTCCATTCCTCTCCACTGAGTTCAAATCTCTTCAGCAGTGTTCTCCTTCCTGTGCCATGTCCTGTTCCCAAGGAGACAGGGTCAGAGGGCCATATGGTGAGTGTCAGCCGTGCAGCGGCTCTTATGAGGGGTTATCATGGAGCTGAGCTACCTGACCCCTGCGCCCAGCTCACACTCAGACAGCAGCAGGAAATGTGACAAGAAGAGCGACCGAGAAAAGAGGAAAAAGGAGTGAGGGCTTCCTAAAGGAAGATGGGACTATATATTGCTGGTGGTTAACAACCACATTTTTATCGTATTTATGTTTCAGATATATGTTTGATGGGTTTGTAAAAAAAATATATAAAATGGCATTATTGGATGTAACAGGTCTGATACAGCTCCTCTCTTAAAATACAACTTGATCTGGTTTGAGACATAAAGCATTCTGTGCATATCAGTACAAAGTTTGCTTGACTGTAAAGGAAACTTTGAGTCATGAATATATCTCTAGAAACAGCAAACATGCATGAGTAAAGAAAAAACATTCTGCCTCAGAGTTAAAAAAAAAAAAAATAATAATAATAAAAATAAGGTAATTGTGAATTTATATCACAATGTTTAAATCTCATAGTTGCAACTATATTGTTTATATATATATATATATATATATATATATATATATATATATATATATATATATATATATATACATACATACATATATATATATATATATATATATATATATATATATATATATATACAACCCGAATTCCGGAAAAGTTGGGACGTTTTTTAAATTTTAATAAAATGAAAACTAAAGGAATTTCAAATCACATGAGCCAATATTTTATTCACAATAGAACATAGATAACGTAGCAAATGTTTAAACTGAGAAATTTTACACTTTTATCCACTTAATTAGCTCATTTAAAATTTAATGCCTGCTACAGGTCTCAAAAAAGTTGGCACGGGGGCAACAAATGGCTAAAAAAGCAAGCAGTTTTGAAAAGATTCAGCTGGGAGAACATCTAGTGATTAATTAAGATAATTGATATCAGGTCTGTAACATGATTAGCTATAAAAGCTTTGTCTTAGAGAAGCAGAGTCTCTCAGAAGTAAAGATGGGCAGAGGCTCTCCAATCTGTGAAAGACTACGTAAAAAAATTGTGGAAAACTTTAAAAACAATGTTCCTCAACGTCAAATTGCAAAGGCTTTGCAAATCTCATCATCTACAGTGCATAACATCATCAAAAGATTCAGAGAAACTGGAGAAATCTCTGTGCGTAAGGGACAAGGCCGGAGACCTTTATTGGATGCCCGTGGTCTTCGGGCTCTCAAACGACACTGCATCACTCATCGGCATGATTGTGTCAATGACATTACTAAATGGGCCCAGGAATACTTTCAGAAACCACTGTCGGTAAACACAATCCGCCGTGCCATCAGCAGATGCCAACTAAAGCTCTATGATGCAAAAAGGAAGCCATATGTGAACATGGTCCAGAAGCGCCGTCGTGTCCTGTGGGCCAAGGCTCATTTAAAATGGACTATTTCAAAGTGGAATAGTGTTTTATGGTCAGACGAGTCCAAATTTGACATTCTTGTTGGAAATCACGGACGCCGTGTCCTCCGGGCTAAAGAGGAGGGAGACCTTCCAGCATGTTATCAGCGTTCAGTTCAAAAGCCAGCATCTCTGATGGTATGGGGGTGCATAAGTGCATACGGTATGGGCAGCTTGCATGTTTTGGAAGGCTCTGTGAATGCTGAAAGGTATCTAAAGGTTTTAGAGCAACATATGCTTCCCTCCAAACAACGTCTATTTCAGGGAAGGCCTTGTTTATTTCAGCAGGACAATGCAAAACCACATACTGCAGCTATAACAACAGCATGGCTTCGTCGTAGAAGAGTCCGGGTTCTAACCTGGCCTGCCTGCAGTCCAGATCTTTCACCTATAGAGAACATTTGGCGCATCATTAAACGAAAAATACGTCAAAGACGACCACGAACTCTTCAGCAGCTGGAAATCTATATAAGGCAAGAATGGGACCAAATTCCAACAGCAAAACTCCAGCAACTCATAGCCTCAATGCCCAGACGTCTTCAAACTGTTTTGAAAAGAAAAGGAGATGCTACACCATGGTAAACATGCCCCGTCCCAACTATTTTGAGGCCTGTAGCAGAAATCAAAATTGAAATGAGCTCATTTTGTGCATAAAATTGTAAACTTTCTCAGTTTAAACATTTGCTATGTTATCTATGTTCTATTGTGAATAAAATATTGGCTCATGTGATTTGAAAGTCTTTTAGTTTTCATTTTATTAAAATTTAAAAAACGTCCCAACTTTTCCGGAATTCGGGTTGTATATATATATACGGTATATATATATAAACAATATAGTTGCAACTATGAGATTTAAACATTGTGATATAAATTCACAATTACTTTATTTTTATACAGTATATATACAGTATATACTGTATATCTTAAAATGTGACTTTACATCTCACAATTGCTACTTTAGTTCTCTGAATTGTTTACATTTAAGTATTTGGCAGACACCAAAGAAACTTATGTTGCATTCAAGAATATAGTGTACAGCTTATTAGTTTATGCATTCTCTGGGAACTGAACCCATGATCCTGGTATTGCTAGTGGTGCCATACTCTACTGTTTGAGGATTTGCACAAAGTTTAACACAATATCTCATATGTGCATTTTATCTTCCAATTGCAATTTTATATTTCACAACAAGATTTTATTTCTTATTTTAAAGTAATCTAATATGCACCATTTTTATTTTTACTCTGATGCAGAAACAGGCCTCTATAGATGAGATAAAAATGTTATTTTGGACAAAAAATACCTGTCTGGATTGTTCGGTGGATGCTTCAAAACTTCCTGTAAACACTGTAATATAAATGTTACATGAGTAATGGATTGATGTTATTACACAATCAGTATAAAAATATGTTTGGGGCTGGGAAATAACCGCCTGTTGGAGGTGGATCTGACTGGCCTTGGAGGAGAGTTTGTCAGCAAAGTATTTAACAAAAAAAAAAAAAAAACTTATGAAATCATACAGTGAATGGCAAGTACCTAAGAAATTATGTGGTTAACATACCATCTGTCAAAAGAAGCAACAGTCATCATTGTTTCTCTCTCTCCTGTCTACTCTCCTTTTTACCTCTCACCCCTTTCAGCCCATGCCTTCAAAACCTAATGAATCTCAGACGGGCATATCAAAGAAAAATATGAAACCAAACTGGTCTTTTCTAGTTGCCTTGTTCGTTGGGTATGAAAGTTTAACTGAGCCCCTCATTTAGAAGGTGCTTTGATAAATTAAAAAGGACTGAGAGTCGACACTCTTTCCTTTTCTCTTTTTTTCTGAGGCTGGATGAGTTTTATGCTATCCACCAAAGCGTAAAATATTCACTGTATGGGAGTGAGTGCATTCATTTGGGGTGTCAGTCCATCAAACAAAGAGCTACTCAATAATCTGAGATTTCAAAAGCAGTCCTCTAAAAAAATCTTTACATCTCTGCTATAGCTCCACTGTTCACTTATTCATCCTCCTCCTGTCCTCTGTGGGCCCAAATGTTTACTCCCCAACCAGAAAGAGAAACACATACAATACACACTGCACACCAGATGGATATAATAGGATTTCAAATGCAATCTCTCCTCACTGAAATCACCAAATGAAGCCCTGTGCCAGCAGTGGCAAGAATAGTAGACCAAAAAAATATATATTTGTTCTATCATCTAAAGTTGCTGGTGAGTTAAAATCTCTCACTTCTTTCACACATTTCCATCATTCATTTCTGTAACTGCATGTATAGTTTGTTTCAGATTATCTTTTCTTCCTATAATTTTACCATCAGGCACCAGTTTTCATGTAATGCAATGCCTTCTTAAAATAAACTACCTAAAAACATACTTTACCATGCTCTGTTGTTTCATACAAATGCAATAACATATGATACAACACAATATAATGTGACTTTTTGTAATCTTTAAAGAGGCAATTTAGTTCAGGCAAAGGAATAAATCAGACAAAAGTGTAATTTTTGCGTGGCCTGCAGGGGTAAAACATGTAACAGGAATGCATTTTACATTCCATTTCAAATTCTGAATTTGAAATGTATTTGAAGGTAGCAAACATGTAGAAAGTTAATGCATTTGAAAACCTTCCAAATTGTTAAAATTTTTATTTTATTTACATTTTTTTTTTTTGACGATTTTATGGGCCTTATAGACAGACTAATTTAAAATAGGGTGGAGGAACACTATATTTCACAGAATGCCATTATCTGTTGAATTTAGTTTAATTCAGGAAATTCCCCCACATCCGGTGGCAAATTTAATTCAAATTCATACTTATGAAATTAACTTGAAGCCAATTTTAAAATACAAAATCCTTCTGGGTTGAACTGAAATGTTTGATGACATGAATAATAATAAAAACAAATACAAACTGTAACTGCAAACAGTTCTGTACTTATTTCTTAAGATAACACGGTTGACTAGAACGACTGAACCTGATATCCTTATGTTAGAGAAAACTGCTGGTCAGCCAAAACTCTTAAAAGCACTATATTGCATTTCAAGCACCAAACACTTTGCTTTAATCTGTGTTTACTTAGAGAAGCTGACTCTAAAACAATAAAGGAAACACCTACTGTATAAGGACTGATCCAAGATTCTCGGGTCCCCAAAGTAAGCTTGACAATCTGCTAATCAGGAATTAGCAGTAACAACAAAAAGCTGCAGTTGGTTTTGAAATTTGATGAGGCATGTGCAGCCAAGCCAAGGTCAAGGGCTATGCAAGAGCCATGTCGAGAACTAGTTTACAATAACCAGCTACTTTACCAATCAAAGGTATTTCATTTCACTTTCTGTACAGTTAACAAGAGCGTTTGATGTTGGCAGCTATGTAACATCTGCTTTTATGTTCCGCAAAAGGGGATTTTTTTTTCCCAATAGGCCTGCTATAGTGAAATCCAGATTCCAGTTTGGGGAAAATAACCTCAGTCAGTTCTGGAGGTATATAATGGATGTGATTTGAATGAAAATTACCCCCCTAAAAAAAACAAGAAAAAATGAAATAGCCATGTCTAAATAGTACTCCACAGTAACAGTATTTTGTCCTGGAAATGAAAATCCACAAAACCGTAATAAAGAGTACGGGGTGACATTCCTAGAGTGTTACATGATAGGAGAGAGAATCCAAAGCTGTGTCTGGGATAAAACAATACTCTCTCTGTGTCTTTATAACCAAAGGTAGTTGGTTAGACTATGTCATGTTCTTTCGTTGTTCAATTTAAGTTTATATCAAAGAGGAAATACAGAAATGATGATGAACAATACATCAGTGTAGCGCTTTCACTTCTTTCATATTTTTCATCTTGCAATCACAAATCATTTTTATTCCCAGATGAAATGGCTTTGTAAAGAACAATGTTTATCTACAGAAAAGAAAATGAAATGACAAGAAATGCTAGTTTAGGACAATGATTTTTGTAGTTGGTTGGGAACATTGGTTTCACATCAGAAATAATGCACCATTAAGCACTGACACAACAAGGTTTGACGGGAAAGATGAAAATAAAACGTGTGGAAGAAATATTTTTAGAGCCATCTGGCTTACGTTTGAGGGTGAGCATGGAGAAGAAAAACCTCTCCAGTGCCTGGCCTGCAAATGAGGACCAGAGGGCTCAGCAATTGAACTGTCATTGCAGGAGAGGCATGAGAGCGGCTTTCAACAGCCCCTGTCTGTTCCCACTTACCTCCAGAGCGGCACACTCTCACCTGGAGATAAAAGCAGTCAGGTCAATTTTCTTAAACCTAAAGAATAACAACAGGTACGTGATGATGACTACCAATTGGTCACTTTCAGTTGCTCCTAAATCCCAGGGATGAAAACCTGAAACTAAAATGTGCGGTCATAATGGGGGATAAATGAATGTTCCTTTCTGCCTGTACATGTAACTTAATCTTGAATTCTCCCGCCCTACACGGATCAACATTTTCCCTCCTCTGGCATTCTTTCAATCCAGGAGTAAAATCAAAAGTGAAAGAAAACTTCTCAATTAGTTGGACTTCTGACTAATGCTGCATGGTGCCCAAGATGAGGCTTTGATGTAAGAGCAAGTGGAAAAGTAAATTTGACATCACAACAGCCTGGATTGCTTTAATGTTTGCAGAAAATTAGACGTAACATACAGTACTGTCCTGCACTGCACACCAAAATCACCGCAGTCTCAGAATCCAGACTGAAGTATTGGAGATTGGGACCTTGCAATGAACCTTATCCCCACCGTGTCTCTGTCGCAGCTCTTCAACCTCCAACCAACTGTGAAGAAGCAGCTACAAAACAGTGCAGTCTCTCAGAAGTGTTTATGCAAACAAACACCAAGCTTGCTTATTTGTATGACTTGGCACCAGCGTTTGGTTAACCACCCACAAGCATTTGCAGATGGGACCTCTTCCAGGGGGCCACAAGCGTGGAGAGAGGGAGAGGAAGAGAGAGGGGTCACAATACTCTAAGCCATACTCTAAGCATTGCATATGCATATACTGTACACACTATTAAATAAGGAATATTTTGTCATCATTTATGCACCATCATGTTATTCCAACCTTGTAGGATTTACTTTTTTCTGCTGATCTCACTGACTCCAAATTTTTGAACAGTAAAGTATAAAAGTTTAAGGTCAGTAAGATGTTTTTAAATACATTAATATTTTTATTCAGCAAGGATACTATTAAGCAGCATGACTGCTTTCAACATTGATAATAATAATAAGAAATGTTTCTTCTGCACCAAATTAGCATGTTAGAGTGATTTCTGAGAAGTGAAATTCAGCTTTTTCACCACAGGAATAGAATAAAATAAAAGTTAACAAATAAATAAACATTACATAACATACAAATCAAATAAAGTGAGTTATTTTATTGTATTGTGTTGTATTGTATTGTATTGTATTGTATTTTTGTCTTTGGTGAGCATAAGAGAACACATTTTTGTTTAATTTTACAGATTTTTTATTTTTGTGTAAACTATCCCTTTAAATTCTAGATCCTTATCAACACATATTTAACCTACAGTATACCAAGATAACTTATATGCATGTGCACACACATATGCAGCAGATTCAACAAATTTACTAGGGCCTTTTTAGAAACACAGACTGAGTCATCAGTATCTGCCAGTTAAATCTCAGTGTAACAAGTTACAAATCCCTGACAGCACAGAAACACTGATTCAATTACACTGGGGCATTTAGAGCTGCTGCCAGCTAAACAGTCCTGTTCACACAAACTCGACAAAACAGTGAAGAACAAATCTAAATGTACATTATAAACTAGAATGAACTCACAATTTCACCCGTGTTCAGAGTCATTTTTTGCTGAGTTGAGAAAATAGAATAAATGGCAGGTTTTCAGTGTTGTTAATTAAAAATTAATCATTTAATTAATTAATAATAATGTAAAAATAATAATAATAATAAAAAGATGGGAGTTGAATGTGATTTTTGTCAGACACTTGTTAACTGCAATAAAATGAAAATGTATATAATAGTTTCAATTTATATTAAATGCAATTAGTTGAACTTAAGAGTGCTTTTTTGACCCACTTACAAGTAGGACTTGAATACATCTTTGTATGCAATTACATAACTTAATTACTAATTACTATTGTTTACTTCTATTATAGTAGAATGGTTGAATGGTACTGCAAATCATCTATTAATTTATGTATTTTCTAAAATATTTTAGCATTTTTTTCCTCTTATAGTACAATATAGGAAGAGAGATGGAAAAAAAGGAGATCAGGACAAGACCCATGCTAGTTTCGAACCCTGGTCCCCATGAGCCAACAGCTCATATACAGTATGTGCTGACCGCAAGACTGCTACCTGCAGTTATAAAATGTAGTACATTTTAACTATATTAAACGTATAACACACTACAGTTAAATTATGATTAAATTATGATCATTTATGATTATTATGTTAAATTACAAGAATTTTGCATGTGCTTTATAATGATGGTCAACAATTTAATTTGATAAAATTTGTACAAGGTGCAATTTTTAAAAGCATACTGTATGTGTGTTAAGAAACTGTCACGAAAGTGTACTCAAGTACACTTACATGGCATTTTATTACATTATAATGATATTATCTTTTTTTATTTTTTTTAAAATATACTGATTTGAAATACAATACAAGTGCACATTCAATACAAATTATGGGCACATCTTTTTCACAAGGGTATTGATTAAAAGATTCATGTAAAATACTCCTGAAAAATAACTCTGTAGTTTAGGCATATGGACAATCTTTTAAAACAATATATCTAATCAGCAAATATATGTGTAATTATTCATTTACAGAAGATGGAGCATTATATATGATTTCAGATTTGACATTGAGGAACAGACATCAAAGCAGTTCCTATTTTATTGCATGAAATGCAACGTTTTTATTAACATTACCAGAATTATAACTTCTCTAGTAGACAAAGATAATTGAAGAATAAAAAGTCTTCCTGACTATGGTCAATTTATCCATCTACTTAGATGAAGTTTGTTTTGGATTTTGCTGGGCACTGTTATGACCACATCCATTATAATGTGAGGGTTTCTCATTAGAATATTTATTACCTTCTTTTCAATTTTTGGATAATTTAGCAGTGTTAATACCGGGCCAGAAATGAAGCGAGGAGGAACAGTGAGCAATAATTCAGGATCTCGTATGTCTGGGATTCATCTGAATATATCAGGAATATCCAGCTTGTTTAATGAGATATCACTCTGCTTCGATCCTGAGTGTCCCCTCCCCTTCGCTCTGCCCCTCTCTGAGCAGTGCCTTATTATTATTTCATAAAAAAGCTCTGATCTGTCTTATGAAAAAGCAGAAAAGCTTTGTGAAATTCATTAAAGCAGCGTGAGAAATGTATTAAATGAGAAGGTGAAGCTGGTTGTTGGTTTAACCTTTCTGCTGTGAGGCTTTGAGTCTCCATAATTCCTCTCCAAGGCTAACAGAGGCCCACACACACACAAACACACACACACAAATGTAAACGAAGAGACCATTCAAATTCCCTTGTCACAGAGAATGCTAGGATTCAAAGTTTGGAAAACATTAAATCTATCCAGCTACTTTCCATCATCAGGAACTAGCTCCGTAGCTCGCAAGATCCTGAAAGCATTGAAAGCAATAGGGATGAAAAGTGATAGATGTGTAGGAGTGGTCAGCACACTCTACCTCTTTAATTAAGGTTGATTTAACTTACGAACCCCCTCCACCCCTCAGTACCGATCATCAGGCGCTGCTCCACATTGTCACGGTTGGTAAACCGTGATCTCTGGGTTTTGCACTTTGTGGGTGAAGTCTGTGTGTTACGCGTCTGCACTGATTAGTTTGTGGGCGTCTCCGTTAATTGTCATCAGCAGCAGCTGTCACTCATTACCCTCTCTATATAATGGCTTGTCTCACGTCTTGTGTTTGTGAGAGCGTTGTTTCATGTCGTTAACCGTGCTTTGCTTTCTGTTGTGTTCTGCGTTTTTGGATGTCCGTGTCTTCCCCCGGAACCTCGTCCACTCTTTGCAACCACCACAAGCATCACCACTTACCTTCGGCTCGCTTCCCTGCAGTTCCTGTGCCACCCTCTCCTGCTGCCAACTCACCACCGCCATCTGGACTCATCACTTCCCTCTACCATCTCGGACAGTATCTCCTTCCCAGCATTGTTTGTGTTCCAGTTTGTTGTTTACCTCCTCTCATTAAAACATTGTTTATACTCGCACTTGCTTCAAGCTTCTCCTTCACCCAGTCGTCACACACATGCATTATGGATGAGGCTGCACATATGCACTTGGGCTATCATGCGTGCCCTTGCACAAGGCTTTAAAGAAAGCACAGTAAACTATTGCATAGAATATTCTGACCTTCCTCCCAACTGGTTCCTCTTTCTTTAATTGTGCTCTCGTAACAGGAGAAATTTGTGGGAAGAACACTGGTCTATAACATATTGAGATGAGGATGTGGAGATTTTTGGAAATCATCTATGATCAGACATATTTGTTTACCTTTTTGATGACTAACCTGCAAGGTAATGTACAGTCGTGGCCAAAAGTTTTGATAATTACATAAATATTGGAAATTGGAAAAGTTGCTGCTTAAGTTTTTATAATAGCAATTTGCATATAATCCAGAATGTTATGAAGAGTGATCAGAAGAATTGCATAGTCCTTCTTTGTCATGAAAATTAACTTAATCCCAAAAAAACCTTTCCACTGCATTTCATTGCTGTCATTAAAGGACCTGCTGAGATCATTTCAGTAATCGTCTTGTTAACTCAGGTGAGAATGTTGACGAGCACAAGGCTGGAGATCATTATGTCAGGCTGATTGGGTTAGAAAGGCAGACTTGACATGTTAAAACGAGGGTGATGCTTGAAATCATTGTTCTTCCATTGTTAACCATGGTGACCTGCAAAGAAACGTGTGCAGCCATCATTGCGTTGCATAAAAATGGCTTCACAGGCAAGGATATTGTGGCTACTAAGATTGCACCTAAATCAACAATTTATAGGATCATCAAGAACTTCAAGGAAAGGGGTTCAATTCTTGTAAAGAAGGCTTCAGGGTGTCCAAGAAAGTCCAGCAAGTGTCTGGATCGTCTCCTAAAGAGGATTCAGCTGCGGGATCAGAGTGCCACCAGTGCAGAGCTTGCTCAGGAATGGCAGCAGGCAGTTGTGAGCGCATCTGCACGCACAGTGAGGCGAAGACTTTTGGAAGATGGCCTGGTGTCAAGAAGGGCAGCAAAGAAGCCACTTCTCTCCAAAAAAAACCATCAGGGACAGATTGATCGTCTGCAGAAAGTATAGTGAATGGACTGCTGAGGACTGGGGCAAAGTCATATGCTTCTCATCCAAGGGAGTGGGCTCACTCTCAATTCTGCCCAAAAACACAGCCATGAATAAAGAATGGTACCAAAACACCCTCCAACAGCAACTTCTTCCAACAATCCAACAACAGTTTGGTGAAGAACAATGCATTTTCCAGCACGATGGAGCACCGTGCCATAAGGCAAAAGTGATAACAGTGGCTCGGGGACCAGAATGTTGAAATTTTGGGTCCATGGCCTGGAAACTCCCCAGATCTTAATCCCATTGAGAACTTGTGGTCAATCCTCCAGAGACGGGTGGACAAACAAAAACCCACTAATTCTGACAAACTCCAAGAAGTGGTTATGAAAGAATGGGTTGCTATCAGTCAGGATTTGGCCCAGAAGTTGATTGAGAGCATGCCCAGTCGAATTGCAGAGGTCCTGAAAAAGAAGGGCCAACACTGCAAATACTGACTCTTTGCATAAATGTCATGTAATTGTCGATAAAAGCCTTTGAAACGTATGAAGTGCTTGTAATTATATTTCAGTACATCACAGAAACAACTGAAACAAAGATCTAATAGCAGTTTAGCAGCAAACTTTTTGAAAACTAATATTTATGTAATTCTCAAAACTTTTGGCCACGACTGTATAACCATATATATGAGAGACCCAAGTTAGTTGTTACATGAGCAGCATTAAAGTAAGGAAGGTTTTGAATAAATTGCACACGTTTTCTCTAATAGTGGATTTGTATATGTTGGTTTCAAAACATTTTAAATTAGAATTAGTTTCAGATCTTCAGACAAAAAAAAAAAGAATTAATATCCTATTTTTCTTCATTGACTACTGAGTGAACACAACAGCAATTGGTTTGCATGAAACAAATGAAGGTACTTTTTTAACCAAAAGGTTAAAATAAATGTCATTTTCAAAAATGTCAGTCAGGAAAAGCTGTCACAATTTTACTGAGTCAGGTTTGTGTGTTTACATTTTGCTGTTTCATGAGTGTATGTTTTTACTTTTTGTCAAAACATTCAATTTGCCAAAACACTGTTATAGGTTCCATTGTGTCAACCAAATCATGTAAAGTGAGTATATGCCCTATTCAAAATAATCTATTTTAAACTAATAAAAAGTGTATTCTAAAATAAAAGAAAAATTTCTAAAAGAAAATTGTTACAACTTACCTACATAAATGTATATAGCCTACACTGTAAAAAAAAAATCCTGTTAATTTACAGTAAACAGCTGGCAGCTAAATTTTCCGGCTTTGAGCTGTAATTTTACAGTGCATGTACTGTAATATGGAATGACAGTTTATTACTGTAAAATATATTACAGTACTGAACTGTAAAAAAAATATTATGTACAGTGTAATACTGTAATTTATTGGTTGGTATTATACAGTTTTTTATGTATTAGTTTATATTAAAAATGTTTGTTATTTATGATTTAAAATTTGTATTCTAAAAAGAAAATTTCTTAAACACAAAAGATGGCCTTAAAACTTTGGACTTTTATTAAAGCCAATATATAAAATACATTTAACATTGTTTCCACTTAACAAATATGTGGACATTAAAATAATGGACAAAATACAATTCTCTGAACATGTACTGTAAAACAGCAATACTTTTTTCTGCAATGTACATGCACACTGAAGAGCAGCATACTGAAATCCTGTGAATTTAAATATGTTGTTGCAAAAAGTGCTGTCATTTCAGATTTCACATAAGAATTCAACAGCAGAACACTGCACTGACTTTGCATTAACACTCAATCGCAGAATACTGCACTGACTTCAACTGAACACTCAAATGCAGAACAATGTACTGACTTTGCATTAACACTCAATCGCAGAATACTGCACTGACTTCAACTGAACACTCAAATGCAGAACAATGTACTGACTTTGCATTAACACTCAATCGCAGAATACTGCACTGACTTCAACTGAACACTCAAATGCAGAACAATGTACTGACTTTGCATTAACACTCAACTGCAGAGCACAGCAGCGACTTCAGCTCTGAAACAGGATGTTGAACATCAGCTGTACTGGCTTTGTATTACTGCACAAAACCCCACTCAAAGTCCAAAAGATTTTTTATCAGGTTGGCTACGTGGACATTCACAGTTGCAGTCTTTTTATGGACAAGTTTCCCCGTCTTTTTGGAGATCACCTTCACCTGGCTGGCCTTTGTCCCTCTCTCTGGATTCAAACCAATGAAGCGCCTAAAAAGCAATGTAGAAATAACATATATTAGGCTTGGTAAGTCATGATGAATTTTATATAAGACTATTCGAAGAGGTTTACTCATGATAATAACCTCTGTGTATATTCATTATGAAAGAATGATCTCATTTCAGAGTCCTGACTGACACCTGTGACGGATGTAAAAAGCCACCTCGGAATCAAATGAAACTGACATATTTTTTCTCAACTGTAATGTAACTACTAATTTAATATCTTTATTATTTTACATTAAGTGCACACAACATGTGCATGAACTAACTGCATGATTTGTATTTTGGACATTTCTGCCATATGAGTGTAACAATGTGTATTGATAAAGCACTACATAAATAAAAGAGACTTGTATTAAATATGGATAATATATTTTTTCCAAACATAATATGTATGAGAACAAACATTAAATTATGGTGGTGCATGGTTTATGTTATTGACAGTTCTCTGCTTTCTGTTAAATCATTGCACAATTTATATTAAAGGGCTAATTCACTTTGAAATTAAATTTTGATATGTTTTAGCTTACCCCAAGGGCATCCAAGATGTAGGTGTCTTTGTTTCCACAGTAGTTTCAATTTGGATGTTTTTAGGTCCAGCCGTTCTTGTCTGTCAGTCATATAATGCATGCCTATGGTCACCTCATAAAAGAAAATACACAGGTTCAAATTAAACAGTCCAAATTAAACAATTCCACATCGTAAGTACACATTGATGACCTAAGACATGAAACGAGCGGTTTGTGTGAGAAAACCAACAGTATTTATATAGTTTTTTACCTCTTGAAAAACATCATATCCATGTTGAGGGCATGAGCTTCTTGGTGTGTGAGCGCGTTCGGCTTATCCGGGATGTTTTAAACAAGAAATGTTTTTTAAAAAAATATATGTTTAGGGATGTTTAAAAAGAAAAGAATTGCGTATGCTCGCGCGAGAGGCACATACAGCCAGGAGTCGCGCCGGCGCATCAACAAGCCAGTACGCGCAAATCACAAAGAAGCTCGTTCACTGCAACATGGACATTATGTTTTTCAAGAGGTAAAAAATGATATAAATACTGTTGGTTTTCTCACACAAACCGCTCGTTTCGTGTCTTAATTCATAAATGTGTACTTACGGTTTAATTTGAATCTGTGTATTTTCTTTTATGAGGTGACCATAGGCATGTATTATATGACTGACAGACAAGAACGGTTGGACCTAAAAACATCAAAATTGAAACTACTGCGGAAACAAAGACACCTACATCTTGGATGCCCTTGGGGTAAAACACATCAACATTTAATTTCAAAGTGAACTAGCCATTTAAATGACAAGCTCTTAACAGATCTGGGAAATAAGGCACAATACCAAAACAATATTTACCTTTGTACAAACTCCAGGGTCCTTGAAGCTTCTTCTTGGTACTGTAGATTAAAGATGTAGTAAGTAGAGAAAACTGCAGCTAGCCCTGTGATGATGCTTTGGTCGACACCTTCACAGATTACATGATTTTCGATGGTGATCATCCATCCTCCAATTGTGGCTTCATCACCGGCAACTGATAAAGACAACAAATTGCAGCTAAAACAGTGTCTAATATGGTCATCAGTACTTTATTCATTGTAAATTAAATACATTTTTTGCAGATCAGAAGTTGTCATGGCCTGGGATGGCTAAAACAATGTTGATGAGGTAGACTGATGTGAGAACCTTGCTTATCTGACACTTACACAGCAGTATCAGTCGTGGAGAGGCGGGGATGGTCAGAGTGCTCTCAACATCTGCTGCCGTGGCAGATATCTGCAGAACACAGACAATTGTATAAAAATTATACATGACAGAATAACAAACCCAGTAATAGCAAGTATTATGTAAATGTAAACAAACATACATCAGCACGGAGTATTAGTCCCTCTATCCCTTCATCGAAGTAGGCCATCAGCAGCTGTATTAGAGTCAACTCTCCATCTTCATCCTGGGTGACGATAGACTGCACATCTTTGTTCTTTGATTTGGTCTGCAGGTACTTCCTGATTCCCTGTCCACATTCCTTAATGGATAGGTCCAAGACACGTAACACGTTAATGTCAGTTAGTAACTCGAAGTGAATGAAGATACCTCTTTGTGTAAAAAGGTAAGGCCACTGGATTCTCATATCTTCGATGGACGGTGATGGAGCCTGATTTATGTGTCTACGCTGAAGACAGAATGTTGTTTTCATAAGGTTAATCACTTCCCCCTTCTCACCACTGCGAATACCTTCTTGTCTATAAATGGTCTCCAACTGTTGCCTCTTCTGCTCCAGTGTTTCATATGTTTCTTCTGGTGGCAGTTCAGGGTTAAATTGTGTGCATCCATAAGAATCACTTGGCCTCTGATGCTGTTGTCCAGGCACTTTTGAAGTTCGGAGTCTGTTCTTTGTCCCTGCACGGTTCATGTTCTCAATTCTTGTTTTTAATTGACAAAGCAGTGAAGTACATCCACTACCAATGATGACACCGCTTGGTGTCATATCTGCAAAACTGTTGGGGAAATGCTTAACAATGTTGCGGCAGATGATGAGACATTCATTGCGTGTGGGGTTATTCTCACATTTCCTGATTTCATCAGCTAGGATACGTATCATCTGGCGTCGCTTGTCAGGAGCAGGGCGCTTGCTGTTGGCAATAGCTGACTGCACTTCCACAGGCATTTTATCCCAAGGAATCTCAAAATTTTCATACCACTTACTGGATATGTTGGGTGATTGGCTTGCCTTGCTTAAAGTACAAGGTGTTGATGCTCGTGAAGAGCTTGAGCTTGAAGATGTGCAAGGCTGTGGACTGGAGAGTGAAGACATACTTGTATCTGTTGACTCATCTGGCAATATTTGGAGATCAAGTGTGACTTTTGTAGTTTCTGAAACACATACAATTAAAATACAATTTTTTAAAAGCTAATCCAATTTCTTACCAAGATGTAGGTTAATTTTTTTTTTTCAATATAACAATGAAAATTGAATGATAGAAAATCAATGGTTAGCATCCCTTTGACAATAAAAAGCATATACATGTAAAACAAAACAATTAATAATAATAATTATTACAAATAGAAACAAAACCTTACCAAGTTTGAATGCCTCCAAAAGTTTCCTTTGCTGTATAATAGGCAGGACATCTTTGAGATCTTCCTGTTGTACATATACGAGGTCTTCTATAGATTCCACACCTGAGCGTTCAAGTGAAGTGATGACATGTTCTCGAATCTCCTCAGTCAGACTGGGCAAAGCCCTGAGGATGATAGCCTTTATCTCGTTATGGATTGACATGTAGGAAAGGAATCTAAAATGTGGGGACAGAGTGGTGAAGAGTTACCAAAGACATGCCACAAACTGAATATTTAGGCAGTGGGTAATAATCAAGAAGCTCTGATTGACTGACACAGTAATAGGCCTCCTGCATTGGTGTAGTGCAATAACTGTTACTGTAAGGTTGACGAACAGCCTGGTATACCTCAGTGATAAAATACACAGCTGAATTGTTATGAATGATAGCCTTTTTGATTTGTCCTACTATAAGTCCGTCATCATTATGGCCTATCACCACAAACATGTTGCTCTTATAAGTTGTCCCTTTTACAGTCACACTATGACTTATAAGTGTATGAAGAGGATCAAAGTTCAGATGACCAACTGACTGTATTATCTTGGCATTGTAGTCTCCAGCAATGAATTCAGTTCCCTTCTCTACTACTACAGAGGGTGGGAACAGTGACCCAGTACTTAGAAAAGATTGTAAAAGTTGATGTCTTTCAGCAAGAGTTTTGCAGAGGTTTTTGAAGTTATGAAGCTTCCTTGCACATTGTTTGAAGTAAGTATGCTTACTTTCAAACCTTAATGTGCATAAACGGATGAGTGGCCCAAACTGAATGATAAGTTCTGGATAATGATTTAGGTAGTGATGCTTAGGCTTAAGTGGATGTTCCCCAAAACTCTGTGTTCTGGTATGCAAATATTCATCTATCAGAACTCGTAAATAGGCTACCTGACCTGTGGAAATTGCTGGTGCACAAACAAGCTCTACAATTTCTCTCAGCTGTAAGATAAGTTGCCATGCTACACTATCTTCAGGACATTTTATTTTATCACCAATTAACACTGGCAACATTCGCAGGAAACACCAATTTTGAACTGCATGTCCGGAGAGTTTTCCAGCCCCTGGGTTCACCTCAGAAGGTTTGTTGTTAGCATCATTGCCTAGATATTTAAATTGATTTATGCGCCGATTCAACTGAACATAAGTAAAGTTTTTCTCTTTTGACACAAGGTGGTTGAGGTATAACACCAAATCAGTTGAGACAACGCCCTCAAAAAGGTCATGACCAAGGCAAGGAGGTAATCCGGGCTGACATACATGAAAATATGTGAGCTCATTGAAGATGGAGTCAAATTTAACACCACCACAGTCACGTGATTCTACGTTACAACTCAGATCCTCAACATGTTTCTGAAATGACTGTGGTGTGCGGTCAGGGCCCTTGGCCAGAGGGTCTGCCAGAAATGCTTCCCGATTAATCTCACAATACCTGCAAAAATATGAGCTTCTGCTAAAATTTTCAGTGAAGCCCCCAATATTGTGTGAACCCAAATTGTCACCTGAAATTGCATAAAGGGTTCCTTTGCAGAGCTGGCCATCTGGCAGTATTACTCCATTTGTCTCAAAATCCTTTAAATCTTTCACCAGAGAGCCAAACACTAGATTCTGTCCAAAATGCTTATAGTCTTGTTCTCGACATAACAGTACAAGTTGCATCTGATCAAGACTCAATCTGTTGTGTGGTAAAATGTTTGCAAGTGTCAGATACATGGCTAAAATCTTGTGCTTTTTCCTCCCTGACCCTAGGGGGTTTACTACTTCAAAGGCATCCTGATAAAGGATTATGCCAATTGAAGATGTTGTGTGCTTGAGTAGTAAGTTCTTTTTAATGTTTGTGCCATCCCACAAATCCTGAAAAATATTATCAGTCTGGACTCTAGTTTGTATTTGCTGTAGCTGGTCTCTCACTGACTCTGAGGACAAAAGGGACACAATCGTGTTTTTCACAGGAATATATTGCACAAAACATTCGTTGCCCGACTCATTTTTACCAAGACAAATGGATTCGGGCTCTACATAACTAAAGTTATTTTTGAAAAATTTTTTTCTCTTATGGTCAGATTTAAGTGCATGAGTATTACAAGCCCTGTGGAGATCCTCACTTTTCATGGTATCAATCACAGTGTTTATGTCATCTTTAGTTAGTCCAAGCAATGTCAATTTATCCACAAGTTTGGAAATTAGATGTGACTGATTTATGTCATGTATTTCCTGATAGTGTTCAATGATGGTTTGAATAGTAGAAGATGGAAGGAGCAATTTAGATTGAAGTTTCAGATAAAACAAGGCCAAATGTCTTATAAATTCTCCTTCATCTTCCTTTTCTGGGAACACATCCATTTCTTCAGGACAGAAATCGTCAGTTTGCATATCACAACTTGTATTATTACCATCACTAGTACTGGCAGGATTTGCAACTGAGTCAAGTAGACTTTCATTAGAACAATGTTTATGCTTTCTTGAGACATGTGATGTGAATGTAGACTTGACAGTAAATTTTTGGTTACATTTTCTGAATGGGCATGTAACAGTCTTACCTTCAGTAATGTGGTTTTTCAGGTGTAAGATTAGACCCCGGATATCCTCACACTTCGAGCTACAAAAGTCAACGTGACACGTTAAATCATCAGTTTTATGCAGTTTAGTCTTATTCTTTCCAAATTTATGACCATATGTGTGACACTTAAAGGCTGAAAATTTTGAAAAAACTCTTGTGCACTGAGGGAAACCGCACTTAAACGTTGCATTAGGCAAAAAACTATGCATCCGCATGTGCCTGACATGCGTAAAGGAATTGCTGCAGGTTTTATTGCAAATATTGCAGATTAACATTTTATAATGCAGTCAGCAAATATCAACGGCAAAATAACCATGCTAGTTTAACACAAGCCCTCTTTGAGCTAAAATAAACTAAACTTACGTCGAATGCAAACGTAGCTAACATGTTGCTAATTCAGTACATAATACTCAGAAAAATCGATTTGTTATTAGCAAATAATATAATAAAGGTTAGTACAGTGTAACATTGAAAATGATAAAATTGCATTTACCTCAAGCAAGGAGGGAAAACCCAGTGCGGGAATGCCGTTTATCTCGACCAGTTCAGCTTCAGCCGTTCAGTTCATAGTCGACTCGGGACAAACCTCAAAATTGTTGTGTTCTAAAACTCTTTATCCTTCGTTCTGCAATATTTACGTACACCAGGTGAAAAGATGAGGCTAGATTTGATGATCTTGCTCAGATTAGACCTGCAGGTTTCTCTTCTGAGGAGTTGTGAGCATTCGAAACAGCTTTGGACACGTGACTAGACTTAAAAAATACTGTTCTGTACCGTTGAATTAAACAGCAGTTTGCGATTAAAAGTTTTTTTTCCAAAAACGGTTTGCATTCACAGTATTCAACTGTATTTTTGAATAACAGTGCTTTACTGTTGGAAAATCTCTGTTTTTTTACAGTTTTTTTTTACAGTGTACCATTTAAAAGTAGTATCCCACCTGTCTATCATTTCAAGACACAAAATATCCTATAGGAAGGTTAAAGAGATCGCCCAAAAATGAAATTTCTTTAAACATTTACTCACCCTCATGCCATTCCAAATTTTTATGACTTTTTCTGATATATGTCTCAGTATTTCCCCCCAGTACAATGGAAGTCAATGTTCACCAAAACTGTCTTGCTCCCAAATTGTTTAAAATGTCTTCTTTTGTGTTCTACAGAAAAAGAAAGTCATACAGGTTTTGGGACGACATAAGAGAGAGTAAATGATGACAGATGTTTAGGGGGGTTATTTTTGGGTGAAGAATCCCTTCCATTGACAGTTCATTGACATCTCCTCCGTGACAATAAAACATATCTTCAAAAATAAAAAAAAGTTCCTATTTATATTACTTTATTTTCCAAATGCTCGACACAGAACATGTTAATACTTCGGTGACTTGAACGTGGCACTTGAAGGGCCTGCACTGCTCGCTCCCGTCATCACAGCTCTCTGGCGCCTCTCGAAGAGTGTGCTTGTAATCGCAAAGAGATCATCGTGGACAAGGCTCTCATCCTTTTTAAGCAAGGTCATTGGACTATTCCTCGTATATTATCCCTGAAAATTATAAAATGAGAGTAGATCGTCGCGGGTTGATACGCGCTTGGCAGTGACCGCGTGAGTGCTGTGACAGCTGCGCGTGAGGGATGATGATGCGCGAGCACTATTTGCTTCTTTTAGTTCTGATGTTAATTAAATTAGTTTTTCACTGGTTCATGAAATTGGCTAATTTACCTTCACTGTTAGAACCACATGTCCCAATAAGGTTGAAATAAAATCAAACTTTATTTGGGCTACTAGGAAAGCTGATAAACAAACATGATAAATAATGTGTTCATGAAAATCTAAAATGCTAAAAAGGTTTATGTGAGGGTTGGTGCTACAATAACAATCTGATCATTCGCTCAAAAATAAAAACAATAGGCTAGAAGTCATGTCCCCTACAAGACAAAAGTGTGTGCCTCTGTGTGTGTGTGTGTGTGTGTGTGTGTGTGAGAGAGAGAGAGAAAGAAAGAGAGAGAGAGAGAGAGAGAGAGAGAGAGAGAGAGAGAGAGAGAGAGAGATTTTTCTAATTATATTGTCTTAAACATTTAATAAAACTTATTGTATTACCCTTTCCAGACCTATTCCGCGTGAGGGAGCGTTATTCCCACTCCCACTGCTGCCGTATAATTAGACTTGAGAGATTCAGCTCATTTCTCCCTCTCTCTCTCTGTCTGTTTCTCAGTTCCATTCTGATCGTCTAATTTCACCTCAAAGGCATATTTTCACGGTGTAACTCGCTGGTTAAACAAGGCCATATCCATTTGTTAATTGATGCAATTACGCATTTCTCGTAACGGTCGCGTAGGTCCCGAGACACGCATCAATCAGTTTTCTGTTGACCTTTCAGAGGTTCTCTTCACGTCTGCTGGGACTGGCCCTCTCTCTAATAGAGAGAGATGGAAACATCATCGCAATTAACATCAGGTCGGACTTCTGATCGGTCAGACAAATGCGAGCAAGGGTCCTGCAGATCCCTTCTCAGTTCATTTGCTCATCAGCGGGGTAGAGTCTGATATGTAATAAAAAAAGAGAGGAATCGAGACAGTAATCTTATCTAGGAAAGACAGATAATTATATTGTTAGATTTATATATATATAAAAATTAATTATAGTTATGATTACATCTTTATGAACCTGACATTATTGTACAATAATAATAAAAATAATGACAGGGACATTAAGGAGAGCACAGATACTAATAAAACGTTATTTGACATAATAGCCTCATTTTCAAAAGAAGGTGTATAATTATATATATATATATATATATATATATATATATATATATATATATATATATATATATATATATATATATATAACTATTATAAAAAAGAAGAAGAATGATTTATTGTTTATATTCATTCTATCGCTTTTAGCAAACCCAGTAATAGTTTTTGCGCTCTAAACCTTGGAATACACTGTTTAAAAATAAAAGGAAAAAACACAGAGGGGACAGGGGTGTGCAAAACACACCTCAAGAAAAGCGCGAAGCATGACGTGATTGGCAAAGACATCATTCTATCCTCGCCGTCCCGGGATTAGAATGACGTCACACCGATACCCGTCCATGGATGAATTCTAAAGAACTATAGAGGCACAAATAATAGCACAACCACAAGTTCATATCTTGCAAGTCTTACGTTATCATTTAAGCTTTCTACAGCTGTTTAACAACAACAGTTTTTGTACTTGATGAAGCTTAACTCTATTTTTTTTTCATTTCCTTAAGGAGATTATCTATACATATAAAACTAGGGCTGGCGTAAACATCCTCAGTGCTTCCCAGATAAGTGCAGTCATCTATTATTGAGCGAAAGGCCGGGTGTGGAAATGTGTGTAAGAAGGTGGATTTGAAGTAGATTTGGTTTCAATCGATCAGCAGGAGAAGGATATTGCTAATGGTAACAAAAGAAGCAGCTATGTCTTTCTCTCAGTTTGGATATCCTTACAATGCAACTTCTCAGGTAAGCATGAAAATTGTATATTTTTCTCAAGTAGATACTTAACGAGCGTGCAAACCATAGGGTGCTTTCCCCCCCACATTCTGTCATAATCTCTGAACTTCTGTAACTAACACTACTGGGTGGCAGCAAATTGTTCTGTCAGTAAATCCTAAAGTAAAGTTAGGCAATATCGTGGGGTTTGTCAATATTTATAGTAATGGGTTATTTGAATTATAAATGACCTCACTTGTTGTTGTAAACGTGTAAATTACCTTTACGGTGTAATTGTTTAGAGTGAGCGCGAGACTCCTCCCTTTGCCGGTAGCCTTTGACTTCTGTTCAGATAACGGATAGATAATTGTGACAACATAACTTCCAATCAATTATAGTTGTACCTAATATATATATATATATATATATATATATATATATATATATATATATATATATATATATAGTTCAAAGAAGCCGCGCTTGCTGCTGGTTACTTTGTTTCGACTCAAAACTTAACAGAAAGTTTTACTTTCAGCCTTGACATTTTTTTTTTAACACCGAACATATAAATCAACTCACAAAAAAATAATGGTCTCCTATTTTTTAAGTGAATGTTTATGGATATTTCGATCATTTGTACTAGGCTGCAATAAATGTCTCAATTCAAATCAAAGTACACTTCTTATCTTTGTGAATAAAACGCATGGATGAGAATAAAATACAAGCGGTTTCAAGCGAGTTCAGTTCTACACAAAGCTTCTTAACTTAATCTTACCTTCATTTTCTGTTTTACTAAGGAAACTGTGCGCAAGTTTTGTAACGCAAATATAAAATGCCATGCCTATCCTTTATTTCCTTAGTTTTTCGTGTCGGCAAACCCCAGTACGACTTGCTGCGATTCGATTTCCAGGTCGGTGACGGAAGGATCGAGCGCGTCTCAGACCGCAGCCTCCTTCTGCTGTCCCTCCTATGAGAACCGGCTGCTGGCTAGCACGCGGACCGAGCTCAACGCCGCGCTCGGGATGTACGGCTCTCCATACGCAGCAGCAGCGGCCGCAGCCGGTCAGAACTACGCCAATTACTTTCCGTACAGCGCCGAGCCCTCTGCCATCTACTCCAGCCTGGTACGTGTAGCCCTCTCATTAGATATAGCGCGGGTCCTCCGTTCAATCGACTGACTCATTCAAGTCACGTCTTGTTATTGATTATTTTGGCTTGTTGAGAGGACTTGGTTTAATTTGGAATAAAAAAAGACAAATGTGTGTCTAAAATAAAGTTAGTGCCTTAAGGAGCATAAGGAGATAAAGTGTTGTTTCCACTGTAAATAATAAATGTCATTAGCTTAGTGCCAGTAATTTATGACATCTATATCACATTTTAAAATGTGATTTTTGTTTTCCTTTTTTATTTAGAACCCACAATATGAAATCAAAGAGGGGTCAAGCAGTCTTCATGGCACTATAACCCAGCCCGCTGCCTTCTATCCATATGACCACTCACTGGGCCAGTACCAGTATGACAGGTCAGATTTGTATCTGTCCCACCTCTAATATAATATTTTGATATATAAAATATATTGCTTTAAATACAAATTCTGTTAACCATATTAAAGATGTCATATTTTAATTTGATTCAGGTATGGGACCGTTGATTTTAATGGGTCAACCCGGAGAAAAAATGCCACGCGAGAGACGACAAGTACTCTTAAAACATGGCTTTATGAACATCGGAAGAACCCATATCCTACAAAGGGTGAAAAGATCATGCTGGCCATTATCACCAAAATGACTCTCACGCAAGTGTCTACCTGGTTTGCCAATGCAAGAAGGAGACTAAAAAAAGAGAACAAAATGACCTGGTCCCCCAAAAACAAAGCGGGCGATGACAGGAAGGAAGATCTCAATAAGAGTGACCCAGACAGTATTACCAAAGGTAATTCATCATGCTTCTCAGCTAAATTAAATTCTGTAGATTAAAAAAATATTTGACTGTGTTTGTTGTGTGTAAATGCATGTGCACGCACACTCAGTATCTTTCACTGCTCTTGCACAGACTCCAAAGACGGTAAGGATGAGCGGGACCTGCAGTTCAGTGACCTGGATGACATAGAGGACGAGGACGAGGACTGTGACAAGCTGGACAGTGACTGTGAGAAATCAGGTCAAGATGACCTCTCAACTTCCTCCCTTCCAAAGAGAGACTGTAACTCTGACCTTCCTCTCCACTCGAACTTTCCATCTTTTACCTGTGGTCTAAAGAGTTTGGGGGCTCTGAACCCTGACTACCTGGATTCTCTGGGCTGCAAACCACAGCAGCATCAGCCCTCACCTCAGTCCACCTCTATCAACACTGTGGCACTCTCTCACTTTGAATCATCGGAGAAGCCCCGGATCTGGTCGCTGGCACGTACGGCTGCCACAGGGGTTGTATTAGGCACGCAACATGGTGGGGATGTACGGACTGGGCCTGTGGACTGTCAGATGCAGGGAGTCAGGTTGCCCACAGTTGGAGGAGTGCAGTGTGGACAGCTAAAGGGCCTTCAGGACCCTACCAGCCTCAGCAATATGGAAAGCCTTTACCAAGAAGGACTGCAGGGGATACACAAGGCATACAGTAGTGGGAGCTACAAGTCCCTCCAACTCCACTCTTCAGCCTATCCTGGACTGACAGAATCCTGCCAGTATTCCTCAATGGAAGGTACACCCTTTCTCTGTTTACAGCGCTGTGTAACAGGACCAAGTAACAATCAAAGTTATGCAAGGCTAAGTTATAACCTGTTTGGAATTCTAAATGCTATATTTAAATTTTTCTAAATACCTTTTTTTTTAACTAATTACATACAGACATGCAAAATAACAAATATTAAATACAACCTTTGTATTTGTTTTGAGTGCTGTTTGTGTAGTTTACTGACAGTTGTGATCTCTTGTGTTTGTGTATCACAGGCTTCACCATAGCAGGAAAGACAGAGACAGAATCCAGTGAGCTCAACGACAATTGTCCAAAAATCCAGGATGTCAAAACCACTGCATTCAGACCTGTGATGAAGAGGTGAGGCAGGTGAGCATGAGCAAACACACACACACACACACACACACACACACACACACAAAACAAATGTATTTATTGAACCCATTATGACCAAAATAACATTGATAATGCACATGTCATACTTTATATGAAACAAAATAAGAAAGATCTGCACATAACATGTAAATATATCTCCAAGCTATTGTGTATGGTTACAGGTTTTCTCAAAATAAATCCAATCACCCCACAGTCATTAATTGTTTTGGTTATTTCAGCTATTGCACACACACACACACACACACACACACACATACACACACACACACACACAATGTCTCTTTGCATTTAGTATCTGTTTGTGTGTGTGATTTGAGGTAATGAGGTTTGCATGTCCTCTGTGTTCTGTAATTTTGTGTAACAAAGAATTTTATCATGCAGTTATCCAATATTACATGCAATTTTCACCAAGTCCAACTTTCACAATATCTCCTTGTGCTCATACATTGTCCTTCTCTCTCTGAATTAGGTCTGTGGAAATGTCAATAAACACAGGGACATTTTTATGATCTACATCATTATGCACTATGGAACAGAGTCAATGAAGAACTATAAGCCCATGGCAGCAGACACTTGAAATAATAGCGCAACGAAAATGTGTGCTCTTTCTGGAACTGTGAAAACTGGAGGCAGCCATAATTTTGCACAATATGATTTGATGGTGTCAATAACTTTATGCAATGTTTTTTGTATGTCTGGGAATAAATTGTGATTTTGTATGTTTGCACTGGCAATCGTAGTTTAGTATTTCTATTTATCTATTTATTGTTTGGTTATCCATCTGCTTTATTTATCAGTTACCATGTGTCCTTTCAAGGTTTTGTTGTGTGTTTCATTTATTTCTCTGTGGTCATGTGCTTATTGTTGTGTGATTTACTTTTTTGGAAGCTGGTGTCAAATTTACAGTCAGTCTTTTTACTTTTATTTACCTATTAACAGTAAATGAGGTGCGATACTGTGCTCCTGAGGAGTGTGCTATGTATATATAAAGAAACTGTGAATAAATGTTTTGTTATTTATTAATTATTTTCTCAGAACAAATTTTTACATTTTTGTTAATAATGATTTCTGTTTACAAATCAATCAGATAGCTTTATACAGTTCAGTTTATCCTCTTGATTCCATGCCTTAAACCGGGGCATTGCTGGAAGCTCATACATTTAGACGCGGACGTGAAAGGAATCAGCAAGGGTGTGAAGAAAGGGTACATCATTTCCACACTGTCATTATTTAATCGGAATTGGCATCCAACACTGTTACTGTTCAGGCTCAGAGAGAGAAGGAACTGGTTATGAATGCAGCTTTGTCTCCACCGCGCGCGAGCAGGTTCATCATCATCCAGATCGGCGTTAACAACGAGGTTACACGCGAGCATCAATTCCATGAAACGCGCATCAGGTGTTTTGATGATGATCAGTAGCCTATTGCTCGAACTGGCATCCCATGAGATCTTTAAGCACACAATTAAACTTGTAAAGCAATGGCTGGGCTGGTTCAAAATCACAGAGAAAAAACATGTTTTACTTAGGCTATTTACAGTGTTAGGCTATTTCCCTTGTGGAGCAGACAAATGACTTGGCGGCATTTTTAATAATTAAACGCATGAAAAAAAAATCAATAAATAAAAAATCAATATCACGCTTCTAATTCGTATGTCAATATTGATGGCGTGTAGTTGCTTTAGCGAAAAAGTAGCTAAAAGAAGCTCTAAGTTCTTCAAACTTTTTTGTTAAAGAAAAACGCGATAAATCACGCAAAAGTAAAAAAAAAATAAAAAACCAAGTTGGAAGCGATGACCTGCTGGTCAGGGTTCATTAAATTAAGCCGTCGAAAGAGACATTATTTCAGGACGGATTGAAAGATTAAGGCATGTAATAAGAGTATTAGGTGTATCAAAGCGCTGTGGTCAATTTGTGGTCGAACTGAAAAGGGGTCAAGCAGACTGTCGATGTCACTTTTTACGGCGCAGAATTCCTCAGTGGAAATTTAGGTTGACAAAGATGGTCATGATATTTAGATAATTAATAGATAATAGATAGGCTAATAAGAGTTAACACGAGTTTACTTAGGGGAAAAAATGCTTCAGCAAATGCCATAAAACCATGTAGCCTAGTTATAAACAATGAGCCAGTCCATACGTTTTAAAATTTACACAACAGCAACAACAACAATATTAATAATATTAATAATAATCGTCAAATACGTCATAATATGGTAACATAAAGGCTTACATTTCATTCCTTGTAAGAATACATTTTGGGGGATATTTAAAGCTGTAGAACAGATGTATTACTGAAAAAAATAACAGGCAAAAAATATATATACATCAAGAGGCCTGACACAGGCATGCTTTGCCTCTAAGTCCAATATATTTGTTTATTAGGCTAAAGGTCAATGGACTATCGTTTGGATTATCCCTCAGGATCTCCACTACCAAGCAATCTGTCCAACAGGCGAGATCTATTTCTACAAATCTCCCTAAATATAATCTCTCAAAATCATATTCTGAATACTGTTTTGATTGAAAAAAAAAAACAAACAAAAAAAAAACAAGGAGTGAGATTTGCATGATGAGAGAAACTTGAAAGATTCTAAATACCGTTGTGTAATGCATAATAGCAAAGTTCAGCTTACTGTCCCACATATGATCAATCACTTCACCTGCAACACAAAATCACACGTGAAAAAAAAGTGAATTATACACTCTGGTTTTGAATTGACAAGTGCCACACAGCTTGTGCACCGGCCACATAAAGACGCTTCCCGCGTGTTAAATATTTGAAGCAAAGGTAATTAAAAAGGGAGCTGTAAAGAAGAGCTGCCAAACATTATTGAAGGTAATGATGCATGTGCAATGGGATTAGTGCGGTAGCGCTATACCTGAGGGAGCCGGAAATAATAGCATGGATTCCTGCCACAAAGCATCAGGCTCATTCTGCAACTAATAGATCAATTAAGAGCATGTCTTACAAATTACACCATATTAAATCTAGACAAACGAGGACAGAATAAGACTAAAATGTGCTTTCGCGTTAAAATGGGGAAAGTGGAAATGTGTCCTGTCATACAATGTGTTATTCCCTTCAAAGAACTGCATCCCTGATTCTGTGAGTACGTGTCTGTTGTTCAGACAGTGCATTAGTCTAATGGATGGGTGCATGGGGACACATGCTATGCATTATGCAGAGTGCATTAAATGTAAATTGCATTATAATAATGATCCTGAAAACGCCGAATACACCAAACATTTAAATTGTTGATCATATTTTAATCTGAGGGAGGATAGATAGATAGATAGATAGATAGATAGATAGATAGATAGATAGATAGATAGATAGATAGATAGATAGATAGATAGATAGATAGATAGATAGATAGAAAGAAAACAGTGTCATAGCTATGGTCATGTCATCTCACTGCGCAATTGCGCTATAGTTTAATCACTTGCTGTTGATAGCGGCCTAATCCAAAACAGATTTCCTCTAATCTCCAATAATAAACAACACTGAATGACGGATAAACAAAAAAGCTGAAGGACTAGGCCATCATGTGTCATTTTTAACGGGGCACTAAATCTGGTCACTTGAACCATGGAGATGAAATATGCTTGGGTAAGGTTTTGCTTTACTACGCATCAGACCAGTCTAAGCTCCTAACGGAGAAAACAGCTTAATGTCTCGCAGAAAGGTTTGTGTAAAGGTTAAGGAATAGAAAAATACCCGTGGATCATTACAAAACAATAAAAGTCAATGGAATGCCCCACCATGACAGAAGAAGGGCGCGCGCTTTAGTTTGTGGATGAGGCGCGTCCTCTGTCATGACCGGGCCTGACACACACAGCTCTGATCCGCAAGTGTGACGTCAAACCTACCGCTGACAGTCTTTCTTCTGCTCTACTGCTCTTCAGCTGTGTTCCAGCTCAGTCCCACTCGCATCGTGTAGCGACGCGACAAAACAGCAGCGCTTCCATTCTAATAAAAAAAGGCATAACACTGCAGCATAAAAGGAATCTTTGTTTACATCATTACGTACTTAATGTTAAGAAACTAAGAGATGCATAACAATCAGTCCACCATAGTGTTTTTAATTGGCCTTTTATAAAACATTCAAATGACCAAACCCAGCAAACATTGGTCCGACGGCGACGTCGTGTGCCCGGCCAAAAATAGTCGCGGTAGGACGGTATAAATTGGTAGAAATATGTACCACAGAACATTTTCTAAAAATGCATTCAGATATGTTTGTACATGTCTATAGTTCTATGGGGTTGCATGTATAATTGTTACTTTGACTTTTAGCTGCGTGTAGTTCCTCTTCAGGAACTCGAGCTGCGTCGAGAACGTTTGGGGAACGCGTCCAGCGTGACGTCTCTGAATAATGTGTATAATCAATGTGTATAAACGGTGCCAGCCCCGTTTTTGTCGAGGAAAAAACGGAGCGGTGGTTGTGCTCGCGGGATTCGCTTTCGGATCTGCTGGAAGGAATGTAAGATGGGCAACAAGTCCCTATCTTCTTTCTTAGCCACCAGATCCGGCGCACGCTCTCGGGGGTTCGGAAGCCCGCGTTTGCTGTACTTTCTCCCCGATGAGAGGGCGCGACGCACTTCCTGTCTTTCTCAGAGGAGATTGATATGGAAAGGCGTCGATGAGCTCGCCAGTTGTTCAAGCACCAGTCACACAAGCACCAGTTACACACGCATATTTTGCCTAATATTATAATAAGCAGCATTAATGAAGAGTGGAGCTCGCGCAGTCGGCTCTCGGGGGGCTGATTGTGCTTTTCTCGCTGTTAAGCGCTCCGCTCTCGCCGAGCACGCTCCGAGGAGTGTATCCGTGCATGCAATCTTGCGGTCGCGCTGGGGCTGAGGCACGGCGGCGACCGCGATAGCGGGAATCGCACATGATCTGGTGAACGGGTTGGAGACAGCTCGTCCTATCTCCACCCGTGTTTACTAGATCTAGAGTTCGTTCTCGAGGCTTGGAAACCAGCGCTGCGGTTTCTTCGCCCTCTGAGACAGCTCGCTGCTGCTGCTGCATGCTCTCTCGCCGGGCACACTCTGAGGAGTGTATCCGTGCATGCGATCTTGCGGTCGAGCTGGGGCACGGCGGCAGCCGCGTTCGCAGGAATCGCACATGATCTGGCGAACGGGTTGGAGACGGCTCGTCCTATCTCCATCCGTGTTCACTAGATCTAGAGCTCGGTCTTGAGGCTTAAAAAACCCTGTGCTGTGGTTTCTTCGTCCTCGGAGGCAGAGCTCGCTACAGCATTCATCTTTCTCTGAGGAGATTGATGTTGTCTGTGTGACTGAGTAGCATATATATATATAAAAAAAAAATAATAGACATGCACGCTGCCGAGGCAACGCGTGTATTACATTGTTTCATCTTTATGTGAGTTTTTTTCTACACCAGACCGTGTTGACTCGTCTGGTTGTTGACTACTATATATTAATATTTATCTGACTATGTGAAGTTAGATGTGCAGGGGCTCTAGGGATGAAATTTCTTATGTAAGAACACGTGTGTACCGCTCTTCCTCTGAGGAGGTTGAGGCGGTCAGAGCTGCTGGGCGGAGCAGTCCCAACCATGTTCCAGCCCCTCGTGCCGGGGGTGTCACTTTTGTACTCCGCAGATGCTAGAGTCAGAGTGGCGCTCCCAGGCCGAAGGCTTCTAGTGGAAAGCAGTTCTACAGACCGTTGTTTTCGCTGGATAGCCTTCATCATAACGTCCTGACGCGTAAGGCCTAGGATGTTTTGAGGGCCAGCTCCCTCTGGGGAAGAGTGGTGTACACCGCATTACACGGTGCCCGTCTCTCCTCAGTGCCCTCAGGAGATCGATCTGCCAACCCTGCCGGTGTTCCAGGGCGCAACGGTCTCCAGCGAGCGCTTCTGTCAGTTACCCGCCGGAAACGTAGCGGTGCTGAGAGGCTTGCTACCTTTACGGAGGTCTCTAGAGCAGCTAGTATGGTCGTCCCCTGGCACCAGGCATGTATGTCACCTGCTCAGATCGAGTCGATCCTCACTGCAGTCGCGAGAGTGAGAGAAGGCCAGTCACTCACTGTCAAGCAGTCACGGAGATTGCTGGGTCTGATGGCAGCTGCGTCCAACGTGAATACTATTGGCCTGCTGTACATGAGACCCCTACAGTGGTGGCTCAAGACCAAGGGGTTCTCCCTGAGGGGAAACCCACTTCGCATGCTAAAGGTCACGCGGCGCTGCCTACGTGCCTTGGATATGTGGAGGAAGCCTTGGTTCTTTTCTCAGGGCCCGGTGCTGGGAGCTCCTTGTCGCCGCGGGATGCTAGCGACAGAGGCGTCCCTCACCGGCTGGGGTGCGGTCATGGGTGGACACCCTGCCCGCGGTCTGTGGAGTGGTCGCCATCTGACATGGCACATCAACTGCCTGGAGATGCTGGACGTGCTTCGTGTATTTTCTCCCAGACCTAAGAGGTCGCCATGTGTTGGTGCGCACCGACAACACAGCGGTGTCTGTACTCACGCCGTTTATACAACTAGCGTACCAGATCCTTGTGTGGGCCCAGGACGAATTCCTCTCGCTCAGAGCAGTTCACATTCCTGGGCATCTTAATATGGGAGCAGACATCCTGTTGAGGCAGGGGCCAAGGCCCGGGGAATGGCAGCTTCACACCGAGGTGATGAAGCAGAGTAGGAGAGTTTGGCCAGACTCGGGTGGATCTGTTTGCGACTCGAGACACATCGCACTGTCCCGTCTGGCTTCCTCTGACTCATCCAGCTCCACTGGGACTGGGCGCCATGGTACAGACGTGGCCGAGGCTTCATCTGTACATTTTTTCCCCCGATTGCTCTGCTCTCTGAAGTTCTGGAAAGAGTGCACCGGGATGGAGTCCGGCTGCTGTTAGTAGCCCCGTTCTGGCCGGGCCGGGAATGGTTCCTGGGCCTGATTCCTCTTTTTGACGGCACTCCATGGGAGGTTCCCGTCAGGAGAGATCTCCTCTCGCAAGCGGAGGGTGTGGTCTCTGAGGAGGCACAACTCTTAGCTTCCCGTATCTCAACCGATGTTGTAAGACCGTTCTCCAATCCAGAGCTCCCTCAATGAGGAAACTTTATGCCTTGAAGTGGAAGCTTTTCACTTCTTGGTGCGGAGACCGCCAGCTCGACCCAGTTAACTGCCCGGATGGTATAGTACTGGAGTTTGTGCAGGCTCTCCGCAGGGTTGACCCACTCCACCCTGAAGGTCTACGTGGCGGCCATGGTGGCCTACCGCACCCCTCTCGATGGCCAGTCAGTGAGCAGAAACCCTCTGGTTATATGTTTCCTCCATGGTGCGCTGAGGCTGAGGCCTCCGGCCAGAAGAAGCTTGTGCTAAACGGTGATCAGGATGCTATCCTAATCCTCGAGTCTTCTGATCTCCCCTCTCCTGGGGGTCAAGACTCACTCCTTCTGAAGTTTGGCCATTGGACGGGTTGTCCCCGATTTCTGTCAGGCATTTGAATGCAGCAACATTCCCACATCAACCACCAGGTTCCCTGACATGGAAGAGAATAAATCATTGAATGAAGTCATTATTTTAGTTTTCTATGCACACAAAAACTATTCTCGTAGTTTCATAAAATTAAGGTTGAACCACTGAGATCACATGGAGTATTTTAACGATGTTCTTACTAACTTTCTGGGCCTTAAACATTGTAGTTTCCTTGCTGTCTATGCAGGGTCAGAAAGCTCTCCGATTTCATAAAAAAATCTTAATTTGTGTTCTGAAGATGAATGAAAGTCTTCCAGGTTTGGAACGACATGATGGTGAGTAGTTACTGACAGAATTTTCAGTTTTGAGGGAACTAACTTAAAAGTATACAGCATTTCATACATGTGTGACATACAAAATAAGCTATCAGTGCCAACATCAATTCACTGAAATAAATGCTAGATTTGGCACTATACAGTACATAATATTTGGGACATTATTCTTGTATCTTATGGTGTTGACCAATATTATGTAATAGGCAAAAGGGAAAAAAAGGTTGTTTGTTTTTGTTTGAGAAAATCAAAGCAGCAGGAGATTGCAACCAACCATAAACATATTGAACAGATAAGTCTAAACTAATTCCTTGATACATATACTTTTCTTTCCAGTCCCAGTACTCTATCCTCTGAACTACAGAATCACTGGTATATCATATTCTCTGCTAGTCAGTTAGGAACCTGACTATAATTGACAACACCGCAATTATTTGTGTTAAAGGTCAGCGGAGGGTTAACAATTGAACATTAGGTCATGATTTTTGCTCTCACCTCGGACTGTTTGCTTGCAGAGCATATGATTGTGATGTTAAACCAGCTAACTGGTTCTAACAGAATAGCAATGGTCAATGTATACTAATAGGACCCATGATGATAACAACAACAACAACAGCATCTCTTAAAACAATTTGCCCAAATCCAGACAAAAGAGCTAAAGTGAAGGCACCTTTTGAAGTGTCCCACACAGAGGGCATATGAGAGAGGGTCTCGGTAATGATGGCTCAGGGTTTAAATATTGATGAGGGGACAATGAACACACTTCATTAAATTTTGTCAAAGGGCGCAGTGAAATGAGTCAAGGGCTTTGTTTCTGTGCATGTCTCTCCTCATGGAATTCCTGGTTGCCGATGTTGCTACAAGGACCTTGCTAATGAGTTTTGTCAAAGATAATTATGGGCATCTCACTGTGGACCAAAGAGCTCGATGAAAATCTTTGTGTGCCTTGAGTGTGGACAGTGCATTTTCATCCCTTTGCACTCTCAGTGACCTGAATGACCGGACCCTCTCCTGGCTGAGGGCTGTTGTCCTGCAATGATTGAGTACTGCCTATTGTAGAGGATATAACACATGTAACTAACTGTACCTTGAACTAGACAAATCTCACACTATTAGTCTACTACTTCTACCTAAACCTTATCTTAACTTGGCATGGTGTAATAATCAAGTAACTTTGCTGCAATAGCATAGGTGCAGTAGGCGCAGTGATATTACGTAGCACCTGAAAATAGATCCCAGCTAGTTTGTGTAGTTGCAGCAATAGCAGAGTTGCTGCGTAATATCACTGCGCCTGCTACACCCATGGTACGGCAGCAAAGTTCCTTGATCATTACGCTGGAATGAGAGTATAGTTCCTAGCCATATCGGCCTAGAAAACCTTTCATTTTCTGTCACTCTTAGTATACGATGTATCTACAAAAGAGTCAAGTTTAAAAAAAAAAAAATATTGAAACTTTTTTGAGCGAAATGCAATCGGTCTAATTAGATTCAATGATCTATGCTAAGCTAAGCTAAAAGTGCTACCGCCAGAGATCGACTGAATGTAATTTGAAAACAGTAAAACTCAATTGCTGCGATTTAAATTTTTCCTTTCTCCTTGAAGTGTTATCAGCTCTTGGTTTATAAAGAAGATCTGTAAAGTTGCAAAGACTAAAGTCTCAAATCCAAAGAGATGTTCTTTGTAAAATTTAAAGGGTTGGTTCACCCAAATAGCAGTTTAGTGATATCCGGTTCATGAACGAATCACTCGATGTAACCGGAACCAGTTCACCAAATCGAACTGAATCGTTTTAAACGGTTCGCGTCTCCAATACGCATTAATCCACAAATGACTTGAGCTGTTACATGGAATGATTCGTTCGCGAACCAGATATCAAAAACTGCTTTGTTTTGAACTCTCTCTCACAACAGACACGGAAGAGAAGACAATGCTGAATAAAGTCGTAGTTTTTGCTATTTTTGGACCAAAATGTATTTTAGATGCCTCAAAAAATTCTAACTGACCCTCTGATGTAACATGGACTTTGATGGTGTTTTTCTTACCTTTCTGTACATGGACAGTATACCGTTCACACAGCTTCAATGGAGGTACTGTGAGCTCTCGGACTAAATCTAAAATATCTTAAACTGTGTTCCTGAGTTCTTACGGGTTTGGAACAATATGAGGGTGAGTTATTAATGACATAATTTTGCTATTTGGGTGAACTAACCCTTTAAGAGTCAACCGTGCCCTCCTAAAACGGATCATTCTAACATGCCCCCACATTTGTCTACATCACGATGTGGGAAGATTTGCATAACGCCACCCAAATGCTCACTCAAAGAAAGAAACTTATATTCTAGCTGTTGCCACTGCCACCATGTTGTGGAGACACTGTGTGTTTTATTGTGAAAGCAAAACTACTTTGTTTGGCTTTTCAAAAGAGTACACAACTAGAAATCAGTGGTTAAGTTGTATACAACCCTGTTCCAGAACAGTTCAACCCAAATATACAGATGTGTGCAGTGCATTTTATGGAGGATGAGGACTGTTTCCCGAACCAGTAGCCTACAAAATGTCTGTGGCACAAAGGCTTTTTCTATAAAGTGAGGCAGTTATAACTTTGCAAGGACAGTCTGGGATTTCTGACTCACAGCCTGTAAGTAAGTTTTTTTTATATATATTTAAAGAAATTGTCACTGATGTTTCAAACACAAGTTTTGAGCAGTGTAGAGTAGCGCTTGTTGTTTCTCCAATCATGATTTTATGTTTATGCAGCGCAATACGCCTGTTTCAAAAATCAAGGTGTTTTAGAAAGAGGGGATACAATAATGTACAGTATGTGGAAAATAGTTTTGGTCAGTGCACTTTGGCGAATTCTCTCATCAGAAACAGCAAACTGCAGATGTGAATGCAATGTTAATATGAGATTAATTCATTATACACTGCAGACAACATCAATGATTATAACTTATAGCTTTTTGTAGAGTGCTTACTCTCATGCTGGATTGAATTCAGTGATATTCTTTGATAATGTAGGCTTAATGTTCTTTGCTCGCTATATAATTTGTTCATTGATTGAATAATGGTGGACATGCAGCCTTATAATTAAATACAAATTTAGTCTTATTAAAATATTTTATTTCATAACATGGTAGCCTTTTTGCCTAAAATGTTAAGATGTGCGTAGTTAGAGCGCGGTTTGAGCGCGTTTGCCTAGAGGCTATAGCGCAATTAAAGAGCTGTGCAATATGTGATTGACGGTGGATGTCTTGAGAAGTGAGAAAGCTTTGTAAAATGGATAATAGAAAGGACAAGGACGTGATTGGTTTTTACAAGTCGGAATGTAAAATTACAATAATATCGCGTGAACATTTGACATGAAATTCTGTCAGTGAAGAGGAGATGGACGCAAGCACGGCGCCCAAGAAAAACTGCACTATGCTATATATTTCTGGTCAGTTTAATAAATATTTAATCACAAAACCATCACAAATAAGTATCTTGGGTATGATCGAGGGGCACAAGGAAAATCTCAGACCGGGCCCTGCTACAGCATCCCTAGTTCCCACGGCCAAGTGTTCATGCTAATCGGCAAAGTCCACTCAACAGCAAAGTCCACTCAAAAATTGAGCCGTCAGGAAACATATATGCAGTACAGTATTGTTTCTGTTAGCAATAGCCTACTGTACTGTAACATGATGTGGTATATGGGCAACTCTGTTAACGCTGCCCTCTCATTCATTGATCTGCTAACCGCTTTGTTATGTTCACATGTTCTGATAATAATAGCTTTCCAGGACTAAACATTATTTGGATATAATTGGTAAAAAAAAAAAAAAAATTATATCTCTTAAAAGCCTTACTGATAGACCTACCTGTGTTTATTTTTGTGTTTTTGTTTATTTGTTCTTATTTTATTACTGACTGCTTACTTGTCATTTTTTATTCAATTCAAAGTTTGAAATCAAGTTGTCTTGTGCAACTGCAACAAAATTATCCCACTGTAAAAATACACAGAGTGAGCAAAAAATTGCGAGATAGCTAGTTATAACGGTAAGTAGACAATGTTCACATATAAATAAAAGCCTACATGAATATCTGTCATATAAATTGGTCTCTTCATTAAGAATTAGCCTACTGACTGCTACCATTGATGGACAAAAAAAGGCCCCAGTAGGCCCCAGTTTAGCCTCAGCAGGCACATGTTCTTAATTTCCTGTTTCGTATAAGGTAGAAAATCTAAGCCTATGAACTTCATACAAAGATATGTCATCATGTCTTTTTAGATTTTCCACTTCTTGCATTTTTATCTCCTTTCGCTGTTATTTGGCTGGGTTTCTAATCACCTTCCAACATATTTCTGTTTATTGACGTTTGTCATAAGGCTCACTGCTCACTCAATACACATATCCTCCATATATATATATATATATATATATATATATACAGACATATAACAAACACACAACTGTTCAAAAGTTTGGGGTCAATAAGTTTTTTTTTTTTTTTATCTCATGCATTTGTGAAATATTACAACAATTTAAAATAACTGTTTTCTATTTAAATATATTTCATAATGAAATGTATTACTGCAATTATTCTAATATGCTGATTTGTTGCTCAAAAAACATTTTATTATCAGTATTAAAAAACGGTTGTGCAGTTTAATCTTTTTTTTCAGTATTCTTTGATAAAAAATATAGTTTAAAATATCTGCATTTATTTGAAATACAGTAGAAGTCTTTTTTTAACATTATTAAAGAATTTACTGTTGCTTTTGATCAATTTAATGCATCCTTGCTGATTAAAGTTTTTCAAATAGCTTACTGACCCAAAACTTTTAAATATCTATAAATGCTGACTATACGTATACATACATATCTATGAATCTGAGTGTTCTGTTTTCCATTACTGTGAACTGTAATTACTAAATGCCTTTTCTACATAATTGTACCTCATGTGTATTTATGCCTGAATATAATATATGATAAGACAGAAAGAATGTCGCTCCCTCTTCTCAACCCCTAGCAGAAATTTAGCTGCCAAAGATTTGGGTGAGAGAGTAAAGAATTTATGGATGATATTCAGATTTTTTTTTTTTTTCAGCCTTTCCCCAAAATATGTTATGCAGCATGCATATAACTTCCCAAAATATCTCAAACCAAACTTTATCCTACGAATGTAAAACCTCAAAATCCCACCATTGTATTTAGTTATAGTGTGTTCAAATGAGAAACGACAATGTCTAACAGATAAGAACCCTTTCGAGAGAATAGCTCAGGCCTAATCAGTGGAAATTCACAGCAGGTTTGTGCTACAGTTCGGCTTCTACATACCTTCCTTCACTCTCCCTGCTAGGGGTCTGCAGCTCTGTGGGAATCTCTTCACTGTGTAAGGTAGTCAAACACAAACTATTCTGACAGAGAGGAATCTCTGCCTAGCTTTACCATCCATCAATTTAGGATGAGGCTGAGAATGAAAGCAAATCTGTTCCATTAAAGAAATCCAAAACTTTTCAGCAATGATATTCAGTCTCTCTCACTGCAGAAGTAACAGTTCATGAAGTTATAAAACACTTCTCAACACCCTCATTTCCATAAAACCCCTGGAAACTTTACCATAAACTCGTGACAATTATCTGCAACTCACAGCAAGCCATGTTTCCAAAGGAGGCAGGTGAGAGTGAAGGGTTACCCTGGTAGCATGTCATTATGACACTGCTTTGGAATCATGTATTCCAGAAGACGGTGTAATCAACAGGGGCCATTGCAACACGCCTACATACTCTCTAGCTAGGTAAACAGCATATCCCAGCAGCCTTGGGCACTGAATGCGGACCACACATTGTCACAGCTCACTTTTAGACTAGACTACCATAAAAAAAGGCCCATTATGCGCGTGTGGGATTTTTCGCCTAGTTAAAAACCCCTCTGGGCTGAGGCCAATGACAGAGCATCGTAGTTATGCATTTTATTGGCCATCTCATTCCAGCTATGACTGATTCGGCTCCCAACCCTAAATGTTTCCATTCACCCTTTCATGTGGGCGGGCTGACAGCGCCACAGCTTGCCTGTTTCAAAGGTGGGCTGACAAATATTTACCACCTGATGTGAAGTCACATATAATCAGCTCTCATGAGCTGTTTGAGGGCAATCGGTTATTGGAACACGCTTATCTTTTGCATTATAAATGATTCTTTATAGAAGCCCTTGATGTGGCTGGCCAAAAATAATAAGTGACACATTTCTCCAGCATCATACATAATGAGGGGTTATCAGCAACGTTTTTCACTTTAAAAATGGTGGAAATAAATCAGTGGCTCACTCCCCCTACTGGTTCAAGTTTAAACTGCAACCTCAGTACATAAGCTTCTGCCTTCTACAGGTAGTCATTCCTAATACTGGAGAGACAAGAGAGGCAATAATGATGATAATCTCTCTGGAGAGACAAGAGAGGCAATAATGATGATAATCTCTGGAAAAGAATATTGTGAAAATGGGTGTAAAATCAGTAAAATCAAAAACAGAGTTTTCATTTTTGGCTGTCATTCCTATAACATATTCTAGCTTAAGCCAGCACGGAGCCAACAGACAACTATGACTTATATGGAAACAGCATTTAATATATTTAAAACTGTACATTTTATTTCCAAGACTGACAGATTGCAGGGCTGACAGGGAGAAAAAAAATATGAAAAAAAGCAGTTAATGCAAATAGCAAGTAAGAATGGCTGGGTAAAAGGCGAAAATAAGAAAATATCATCAGAACATCTTTAATAAAACACAGCTTAAAAGCTGTAAAATAAAAGTTAGCGGCCTTGAATCAATGTATGAACTCTATTTCTCGTATTTCATTTTTCTTATTCCCAGTCATTTCTAATTCCAATATCTCCATGTCTTCTCATGCAGCAGGTTATGAGATGTAGATTTATTACAGTAATATGTTCCTTCCCATGCTTAAACTGCCCATGAGGCCTTATGGCAGGGGTGCATTATCCAAAATACATATTTCCCTCTGTATTAGGAGTTATGGGGATAGCAATCCTCAAAATGAGATCGATAAATCACTATTATGCCATTAACGGGAGCATGGTTCTGTCATTTAGATCGCACTAAGAATGGCGGAGTGGGAAGTGTTTAGATCACTTTAGGAGCAGAACGTATTTGGTGGTCCTGAGATCTAGCGCTCTTCTCCTGATGCTTCTCGCATCTGTTATGCATTTCTCTCAGATTCTGCCTCTCTGTGGTCATTCATCGAGACCTCACGACAAACTAGAAACGCATTTTCGCAATCTCTGTGGCAGGGGACGCTAGCATAGAACGTATTAAATTTGTTACTAATTTTAAAACTTGGCAAAGCAGGCCACGTTTCTGCCACCCATTTTCTGTAGACACGTCAGTTGAAGCCCAATGTGACCAAAACCACAATACAAACAGAGCAAGGGGAACAGCAGCTCCCTTTGTGCCCCACACTGTAAATGTTTATAAGAAAGGGCTTTTTAAAACTAACTGGACATAATGGCATTACGATAAAGGGATGGAGGTGCATTCGCCCTATTCTAATCTTGCAATTCAGCGGAAGATAAAAATGTGCTGCTTAAAACTGTTTAAAACACAGAAATGGAAGAGTGGATTGTGCAATCCTATGGAATTAGTGGCCAAACTCTTTAAACTTCTGTCAAATACAACTGCAGTGCTCTTCTGTAGGACTTTTATTTAAAATACTTTAGTTCAAAAACTGTCAAACAAGTCATAGTTGCTTAATTCATGCAGTTCATAATAATAATAATAAACAGAAATAATTGTTGCCAATAATCACTAATACAAATAAAACTAGTTAATTACTATAAAATTAAATGTAATATTAATAATGACAATAATACATAAAATATTAGTGCTGTCAAATGATTAATCGCAATTAATCACATCCAAAATAAAAGTTTTTGTTTACAAAATATATGTGTGTACACTGTGTATATTTATTATGTGTATATAAATACAATCTGTTGTATTTTTCGCGATAATTCATTTGACAGAACTATAAAATATAAAGCATTTAATTTACTGGCAATTATATTTTGGCTGTTTTTTATGTTGAAAGATCTTCTACCACTAGTACTACTATTTTAATAATAATTAACTGGCTATATTTGTATTTGATTATTGACAAGATTTACTTTTATTTCTTTCTTTCAATAACAATAATACATTTCATTTAGTAAATTCAATTAATAAATTATATACCCCTCCTTGAACTGCCACCTTAACGTGGTGGAGGGGTTTGAGTACCCGAATGACCCTAGGAGCTATGTTGTCCGGGGCTATATGCCCCTGGTAGGGTCTCCCAAGGCAAACAGGTCCTAGGCGACGGGTCAGACTAAGAGCGGTTCAAAACCCCTTATGAGAAGGAACAATCAAAGGACCGTGACGTCGCCCGGTATGGCGCAGCCGGGGCCCCACCCTGGAGCCAGGCCCGGGGTTGGGGCTCGTATGCGAGCGCCTGGTGGCCGGGCCTCCCCCCACGGGGTCCGGCCGGGCTCAGCCCGAAGGAGCGACGTGGGGCCGCCTTCCCGTGGGCTCACCACCTACAGGAGGGACCGTAAGGGGCCGGTGCTTAGACAATCGGGTGGCAGTCGAAGGCGGGGGCCTCGACAGCCCGATCCCTGGACACGGAAACTAGCTCTAGGGACGTGGAACGTCACCTCACTGGCGGGGAAGGAGCCCGAGATTGTGCGTGAGGTAGAGAGGTTCCGACTAGCGATAGTCGGACTCACCTCTACGCAAAGCTTGGGCTCTGGTACCACACTCCTCGAGAGAGGATGGACTCTTCACCACTCTGGAGTTGCCCAAGGTGAGAGGCGGCGGGCTGGTGTGGGTTTGCTTATAGCCCCCCAGCTCAGCTGCCATGTGTTGGAGTTTACCCCGGTGAACGAGAGGGTCGCTTCCCTGCGCCTTCGGGTCGGGGATAGGTCTCTCACTGTCGTTTGTGCCTACGGGCCTAACGGCAATGCAGAGTACCCAGCCTTCTTGGAGTCTCTGGGAGGGGTGCTGGAAAGTGCTTCGACTGGGGACTCTTTGTGGATTTGGAGAAGGCATTCGACTGTGTCCCTCGCGGCGGCCTGTGGAGGGTTCTCCGGGAGTATGGGGTCCGGGGCCCTTTGATAAGGGCTATCCGGTCCCTGTACGAACGGAGCAGGAGCTTGGTTCGTATTGCCAGCTGTAAGTCAGACTTGTTCCCGGTGCGTGTTGGACTCCGGCAGGGCTGCCCTTTGTCGCCGGTTCTGTTCATGATTTTTATGGACAGAATTTCTAGGCGCAGCCAGGGGCCGGAGGGGGTCAGGTTTGGTGACAACACGATTTCGTCTCTGCTCTTTGCGGATGATGTTGTCGTGTTGGCCTCATCAGGCCAGGACCTTCAGCATGCACTGGGACGGTTTGCAGCCGAGTGTGAAGCGGCTGGGATGAGAATCAGCACCTCCAAATCCGAGGCCATGGTCCTCAGTTGGAAAAGGGTGGCTTGCCCACTTCAGGTTGGTGGAGAGTTCCTGCCTCAAGTGGAGGAGTTTAAGTATCTTGGGGTCTTGTTCACGAGTGAGGGAAGGATGGAACGGGAGATTGACAGACGGATCGGTGCAGCTTCTGCAGTAATGCGGTCGATGTACCGGTCTGTCGTGGTGAAGAAAGAGCTGAGCCGCAAGGCGAAGCTCTCGATTTACCGGTCAATCTACGTTCCTACTCTCACCTATGGTCATGAGCTTTGGGTCATGACCGAAAGGACAAGATCCCGGATACAGGCGGCCGAAATGTGCTTTCTCCGCAGGGTGGCTGGGCGATCCCTTAGAGATAGGGTGAGAAGCTCAGTCACCCGGGAGGAGCTCAGAGTAGAGCCGCTGCTCCTCCACATCGAGAGGGGTCAGCTGAGGTGGCTCGGGCATCTGTTCCAGATGCCTCCTGGACGCCTTCCCGGGAAGGTGTTCCGGGCACATCCCACTGGGAGGAGACCCCGGGGGAGACCTAGGACACGCTGGAGAGACTATGTCTCCCGGCTGGCCTGGGAACGCCTCGGTGTCCCCCCAGAAGAGCTGGAGGAAGTGTCTAGGGAGAGGGAAGTCTGGGGTTCTCTGCTTAGACTGCTGCCCCCGCGACCCGGCCCCGGATAAGCGGTAGAAGATGGATGGATGGATGGAAATTATATTTGGACTAGTGATTATCTGCAACAATTATTTTTTTATTTATTACTATCACAATTCATTCAATAATTAGCTACATTTGTGTGTATATATATATGTATATGTGTGTGTGTGTGTGTGTGTGTGTGTGTGTGTGTGTGTTATATTTAGCTGTATTTGTGATTATCTGCAACAATTATTTCTATTATTATTTTATTACTATCATTATTACTATTAAATATAAAGACAACAGAGACTCCAAACATAGGGGAACAAACATAAATACTGTTTAACTAATAAATCAGTTATTCAAATCTATAATATTCATAGACAGGGCAGTCCAGAGCTTTGAATTAACCACACAGCAGTCCTTCATTTACATTCATTCATGAGCTCTACACCATCACACACAGCAACATTTTTAGAGACAAGGTCAGGGACCCTAGAGGGCTGTACTCCTCTGTGAGTTTCTGTTTGTCTGTCTGTGTGTGAATGTGACTGCTTGTCATGGAAACATATTTGATCCTTGCTTTAATTATTTTGCCCTCCCCAATCCTCACCAGGATCATCCAGTGTCTGGGCGGCCATGTTGGCTCTACAGCAGGTCTGGGAGTGCAGCTGTCACTAGTGGAACTGCACTGACCTCTAGAGACCGATCTCTCCAGGCACAACATGGAGTTTCACTTAACTCTGACAGCTCTGGCGACAGCCCATAAGAGTGACAGAGAGAGAACAGACTCAGGTAAACATGCGGTCCTGCACAGACCTGCTAGTCTCATTCATTCACTACACACACACACACACACACACACACACACACACACACTGTCCTAACCACCCCAAATCTCAGTGCACTGAAACTCACCCCTGCACAAAGCAATCACTGGTCTTATACGTTTAGCATAATTTTTTCTCATCTATTTTATCATTTACACCATTCATCGTTATCCACAGTTCATCCACTATGTGTGTTCATGTGTATTATACATATTCATGCATATTTGTCTAGATTTATATGACAAAAGATTATTTTGTTTCCCTGGCAGTACATAAGAAATGAGCCTGAAGTTTATTCGCCCTAAAGTATAACCATGTTGGTTTTCTTAAAACATGACAAACATAAAAACTAAAAAAGAGTCATGGAGAAACCCTTCCCTCTGAAAGAAAATATTTTCATACTAAATATTAATGTCAGAGGGAGCCTGCATGTTAAAATCAATGAAATCCTGTAGTATTCTAGGAGAGAAGCCAAATGATATATATATATATATTACATTTCCTTTGAGTAAACATGACATATTTGGAGTAGCAGGCTGATAGATATACAGACATTTCCAGCTTTTTCCAGCATGTAAACTCTTCTACTCATGCTGAGGGAAATGCTATTAAATTGCACAAAAATGTTAGTTCTGGTTGCTCGTGTATGTTAAACTATTATTTTAATGCAGCCTTGATATATAATTGATGATGAAATGTATTATACATACCGTATTTGTGGTAGGTTTCTGTCTGTGCTTACCGCAGTATACCTTCTAAAACCAGACAGAGTTCCCAGTCCCAGTCTGTAGAACATGTGGCATCTCATTCAAAACTATTCATTTTATAGAGTTTCACACCATTTCTTCTATCATCATCATCAGTCCGTATATGTGATAAAACATGATGAGAAACATATGTGTCTGGAGCCATAAAGGACAAATTTAGCTGAAGCAGTAAAGTCTTACTCCCTGGAGGGAACATAATAAAATACATGTAAATTAAAATACACACTTTTTGCAAAAGAAGTATACTGACTTCGGCCTGTTTAAAACATATGGAGGGCACAAAGACTCAATAATCTATTTCACCAAGCCTTAATATGTGGCCTTTACATTTTCTTTTGATATGAGATTTCAAGATAAAAATATCAAATCATCATCAATGAAGAACCAAATAGACAGAATTAATAGATCATATTTAATGACTGTCTATAATATAATATAATATAATATAATATAATATAATATAATATAATATAATATAATATAATATAATATAATATAATATAATATAATATAATATAATATAAAAGTAAATTAAATATGTTGTATTAAGCATTAAGTAAATCGCTTTCAAAATACATTTGATAGCAAATATATTAAGTAAATTAATATTTTTTTAATAAATGAGTGTTTATAAATGTATGCTTTTGTGTGTGTGTGTGTGTGTGTGTGTGTGTGTGTGTGTGTGTGTGTTTATATATCCTGAATCAGAAATATATATTGTTTTCTCTGTAAAAAAGAATACCATGTTTTCTTTGAGGGTTAAGGTTGGTCTAGGATAATTTTAATTAGCTGTAAGAACAATAGCATATCAAAAAAGGCTGTGGTACATCCTCCTCATTTAGATGGCAACGTAAATGTGTGTGTGCTAATGTAGAGATGTAGAGATGCACAGATGCCCGGCACCATAAGGCAGTGTACTGATTAGGACCGTGTGTAATGCATGAATCAAAGGGCACGGAAAGGAACCAATCAATCTAACTAATGGGAATCTCTGGTGAGGAGTGTGGGCAGAGTTACCCAGCTGTACAATCTCAGTGACCTCCCAGCTTAACCACACACATATAAACAATCATTTCCCAAGCCCTTATTTAAGTGCACCCACCCAGCCTAAATATACAAGCCCAAAAGTTCATTCTTGATGAACTAACAAATACTAGCGTATGCATGCATGAACAAACACACACAAACATAAAATTACAGTAACTTTACAAACACCAAATCACCCAATAACTGTGTTTAGGACCAAACAAAGCCCCCTACGACAAACCGCAAAACACTGCAGAGACTAGACATCTCAGACAATGTTAACCCTAAAACCTTACAGATGCACAACTGACACATATGAACTCAGTTATGTCCAGCAAAATAATAGGACCTGCTGTAACACTCACAGCATGTCAATGTTTCTGAGCATCAGTGTTTCAGCTGAGATCTCTACATGTGTCTGCCACATTTATCTACCCTAGAGGACTCTCTCTTTAAGCGGGGGTCCATCAAACAGACAGATGAAAAAGCAGACGTATGTCATTTAGCCACAGAAAGTATTCTCTCTCTCTCTCTCTGTCTGTGTGTGTGTGTGTGTGTGTGTGTGTGCGTGTATGAGTCAGTGGAGAGTGAGTGGCAGCAAGTTTGGTCTTCATTTTGACGGCAGACTATGAGATTGCAGTGCACTTGGAGTGTCATTTGTTTATGTCCTTCTATATAATCAGGACCAATATTACCAAATAAATGTGCTGATGATTCAGTTATGTTTTTTTAGAAATGTTTAATACTTTAATGTGAAGAGGCCACTCTGCTACTAAAATTATAACACAGGTGGTAAAAAAAAGTTACATGATAAATAGAAGTTCATCACAATAATGTTTTCCACAAGTTGAGTAAAATATCAACACACAGAAGATGCACAGTGTAATATATATATATATATATATATATATATATATATATATATATATATATATATATATATATATATATATATATATACGCTCACCTAAAGGATTATAAGGAACACCTGTTCAATTTCTCATTAATGCAATTATCTAATCAACCAATCACATGGCAGTTGCTTCAATGCATTTAGGGGTGTGGTCCTGGTCAAGACAATCTCCTGAACTCCAAACTGAATGTCAGAATGGGAAAGAAAGGTGATTTAAGCAATTTTGAGCGTGGCATGGTTGTTGGTGCCAGACGGGCCGGTCTGAGTATTTCACAATCTGCTCAGTTACTGGGATTTTCACGCACAACCATTTCTAAGGTTTACAAAGAATGGTGTGAAAAGGGAAAAACATCCAGTATGTGGCAGTCCTGTGTGCGAAAATGCCTTGTTGATGCTAAAGGTCAGAGGAGAATAGGCCGACTGATTCAAGCTGATAAAGAGCAACTTTGACTGAAATAACCACTCGTTACAACCGAGGTATGCAGCAAAGCATTTGTGAAGCCACAACATGCACAACCTTGAGAAGATGGGCTACAACAGCAGAAGACCCCACCGGATACCACTCATCTCCACTACAAATAGGAAAAAGAGGCTACAACTTGCACGAGCTCACCAAAATTGGACAGTGTAAGACTGGAAAAATGTTGCCTGGTCTGATGAGTCTCGATTTCTGTTGAGACATTCAGATGGAGTCAGAATTTGGCGTAAACAGAATGAGAACATGGATCCATCATGCCTTGCTACCACTGTGCAGGCTGGTGGTGGTGTCGTAATGGTGTGGGGGATGTTTTCTTGGCACACTTTAGGCCCCTTAGTGCCAATTGGGCATCGTTTAAATGCCACGGCCTACCTGAGCATTGTTTCTGACCATGTCCATCCCTTTATGACCACCATGTACCCATCCTCTGATGGCTACTTCCAGCAGGATAATGCACCATTTCACAAAGCTTGAATCTTTTCAAATTTCAAACAGTCACCAGATCTCAACCCGATAGAGCATCTTTGGGATGTGGTGGAAAGGGAGCTTCGTGCCCTTGATGTGCATCCCACAAATCTACATCAACTGCAAGATGCTATCAATATGGGCCAACATTTCTAAAGAATGCTTTCAGCACCTTGTTGAATCAATGCCACGTAGAATTAAAGGGTTAGTTCACCCAAATAGCAAAATTATGTCATTAATAACTTACCCTCATGTTGTTCCTAACCCGTAAGAACTCTTGAATCAAGGGCAATCATCGCCAATGACGTCATTACGTCGATCGCAAAAGAACCGTTGAACCGTTTTCTTCAACCCGTTTATTGAATAGAACTGTCCGAGAGAAGTTCTGGTGATCCAAAAACCGATGCAACCGGTTCTTGACTCGTGAATGAGTCAATCTGTTGTTCGTTATCTGGCTCGGCTCAGTGTTCATCTTCAGTTCCCTTCACAGCAGTTCAGTCAGTGTACTGTTTGAGTACATGAATTACTCTGGGATATTGGTTTGTTTGAACTTCAATGGAGGGACTGAGAGCTCTCGGACTAAATCTAAAATATCTTAAACTGTGTTCCAAAGATAAACGGAGGTCTTACTGGTTTGGAACAACATGAGGGCAAGTTATTAATGACATAATATTGCTATTTGGGTGAACTAACACTTTAAGGCAGTTCTGAAGGCGAAAGGGGGTCAAACACAGTATTAGTATGGTGTTCCTAATAATCCTTTAGGTGAGTGTATATATATATATATATATATTAAACATAGGTGTAAAAAGTACTAAAAACTTTTACTAAAGTGAAAGTACAAGTACTCAGTGCAAATTTTACTCAATCAAAAGTACAAGTATCTGTTCATAATCATACTTGATTGACAGGAAATACAGAAGAATGGTTAAAGGGAGAGAATAAAAAAAAATGCAATGGCACAGGTCAAACATGTATACGTAGTTTAACAACAACAATTAAAATGAAACCCAGTGGAACACCAAAAAAATAAAGAAAAGAAAGATACAGGGAAAGGGATTCAAAGGAAACTCCATCATTCCCACCCTCATGCCATTCTATATGACTTTCATTTATCAGATGAACACAAACAAAGAGTTAAAAAAAAATCTATTTATATAATGGAAGTGTATAAAAGAAAATCATAAACATCTTGGATGACAGAGGTGCAGTAAATGGTGAGAGAATTTTCATTTTTGGGTGAACTATCCCTTTGAAGAGCAAGATGTGATGGAGAGGCTAGAAATATATTCCAGACAGAATACAAGAATGTGTTGAATTAATGAGGAGAGTCATAGAATTAAAACATACAACATTAACGTTTTTAAAGGCCACTTTATTTGTGTTGTATATTCAACCTCACTGTCTAAAAGGACAATTACTCTTTTAAATGTTTATTTGGGGCATTTAGTTTTTTTTTCTTAGCAAATATTGATAAATAATTATTTGTGACTAATTAGATTAATTAATGAGAAAAGCATGTAATTATTAAGATAAAAAATATATATATATTCGCTGACAGTCCTAATTCCTACTTAATGATTCATATAATGACATATTGTAAATACAATTTATCCACCACCTTGAACATCACTAAACATGAATTACAATTAATTTAGCATATCATGTTTATTTAAACACTTTTTTGGAGATTTGTAACATTTAATAAAAAAAATCTCACAAAAATATTAATTGTAAAATTAATTCTCATCACTGATTTTATTTGCACTCAATTTTGTGCATTCAGCTAATATATTACATAGCTAATGGCTCTATCAAAACAGAACAAATAATGAATAAACTTTTTTGGGTGGGAAAACGCAACTTTGCTACCTCAATATGCTTCCTCAGATTTGATGGTGAACTTTTGAAGCCAGACCTTTACCTGTTACGGGCTGTGTGTGCAAATGGACTCAAAGTCCATGAATGTAACATTACCTGATGAAAGTCATAATTGAAGGCTTGATCAAACCAATTGGCAAACGAGTGAATTGGTTCATGAACTGCTCTGAATAGAACGCAAATCTGCAAAGGCTATTATTTGCGATGGAGATCCTTACTAGATGAATACTGCGTGTGCTGTCTACTGTTTAACAGGTAATAACTTGGGCTACTTTCGATTACAGTACACGATACCACTGTGACATTAGTTTGTTGTACGTGTGTGGCTTATAACAGAGGGGAGTCAAGTTGAATGCAGCTTCCAAAAGACAAAAAATAGCCGATTAAGATTTTATTAATTTTAATACAATCACACCGGTGCGAGTACGTTCAGCAAGTCATATCATCAGCTGCTAAATTCAGATGTGTGATCGCTTGCTGGCGCTGAGCCAGAGATAGATGCATTTATACAGCGCTGAGCATTATAACCAAACACACACGATTCTGCTGAGCTTTTGAATGCAATGGCCAATCAGAGGTGTTCCGATGAGTCATCGCTATACATACATACAAATGATGATAAACATCAACATTTTTCTTATGTGGTGGAAAACGGAGCTGCACAGCACTGAATGCTTAAGGTGCCTTCGGTTTCACTACTGTTTACATTATTTACAGCACTGGAAATAATAGTTGGCCATATATTTCTCATTGCCTTCCAGAGGTGCTTCCTTCAATCGCTCACTGACTGAATACCTCTTTATAGCGAATTCTCTCGTCAGAAACAGCAAAGTGCAGATGTGTGTACGAATCTATAATTAAGATATTGATTTCACAGTGTTAACAGTTTCCGTGATTTTAATGGGAGTTTCTGAGAGTGATTGAAATCTAGACTGTCAGTGAAAATGATCTTTAATAATGTAAATGGTATTTGCTCTCTTTCTGAACAATGAAATATTAGTAGCAATTTTTATATCACATTAACTTTCAATGTTAAATTCACATTTAATATAAAGTCAGTCGTATTAAAAATATGTTATGGCATGACACCTATATCTGTTACTTAAGTAAACAGACAGGGTTTTATAATAAATTACATAAATTGGAGTAAAGGCTGATGAAATATATACATTTATACACGCACACATACATTACATACATTTTATCTATATATCTAAATAAAAATAGGCTCAGTATATATGACCCAAAGTAACTAGTAACTAACTACTTGAGTAGATTTTTTATCCGATACTCTTTTACTCTTACTCAAGTAACTATTCAGACTAGTACTTTTACTTTAACTTGAGTAAATATTTCTAGAAGTACTTTTACTTTTACTTGAGTACAGTTTTTGGGTACTCTACCCACCTCTGTATATATATATATGTATATATATGTATATATATGTGTATATATATATATATATATATATATATATATATATATATATATATATATATATATATATATATACACACACACACACACACACAAAACACCATCATGATAGAACACAACACTCAAATAATAAAATATACATGAATTGAGTTGTGACATAAAATCCAAATTTTCATAACTGATAACAAACACTAAGAAACTCCTATTAACCAACTGACAGGTTTTTACTGTAGCATTTTACAGTCTTATATATATATATATATATATATATATATATATATATATATATATATATATATATATATATATATATATATATATATATATATATATATATATATATAACAAAATTATTTTAAACACACATGCATTACCTATGACTTGATTTAAACCAGGATGAAACCTTTGACCTCAAGTTGGAGGATAGTGTCCATGATACCCAGCATGAATCAGAGGCGATGCCGTCGTTTTGGACGTTAGTTTAAGATTGCTTGGTTGCACAGAGCTCCCTTTAGTGCTGAGCGGACTTTCATAAAATTGATTTTCTGAGTACACCCTTTTAGCGGCTATAAGATTGAAATATGAACCCTTCACTGCTGAGAGCATTTCTTCTCAAATTTTCCCTTCTCTCTCATTTATATCTTTTTCTCTTTTTATTATTATTTTTTCCACCTCACTCCACAACTAATGATCTGGGGAGGGAGCGTGTTTGAAATTCTCCACAGTAACCATTTTCATAATTAAACATTTCTAATTCTGGAGCTTTGGCTGGCTCTGAGCAAACAGGCAGCGGCGGCGAAGTGGGGAACGGTATTTCATTAGAGCTCTTTTTAAATCAGCACTCTAGTTAATGCAAGCGCTAATGAAGCAAGAGGACATTTAGCATCCCTGCTCATTAGGAGCTAAACTGCGGCCATTTGTTTGTACAGCAGAGGGAGAGGGTTATCAAAGCATACGGTCAATCACATTTAATAATGGGGAGGTATTACTCTTTAATGAGTTATTTAAAATTATCTCGAAAATGCAATTCATCCGAAAACGAGTGTCCTCTGAGGATGCTGCACGAGAAAGTAAACACTTTTTTTTTTTTTTTGGCCAAGTAAAAATGAGGGCTTTATGCTTGGCACAAATTACAAAGCAGAAGTCAGACTGTTGAGCATGAAGGTGTGGTTGTTTCCACATGCTTTTGACAAATATGTTTAAATAATTGACAAGTTTCCTTTCAGCCTGAGAAAGTGGATAATATATTATAACACGGCTTCACTTTTAATATATTAAATCACACAGTTCAGTGGCTTGACACTAGATGTCAATTCCTCACCACTGACAGCCAGCCGCTATGCAGCATTCCAGCTTAAAAATGATACATACAAATGATGATAAACATCAACATATTTGTTATGTGGTGGAAAACGGCGCTGCACAGCACTGAATGCTTAAGGTGCCTTCGGTTTTACTACTGTTTACATTATTTACAGCACTGGAAATAATAGTTGGCCATATATTTCTCATCGCCTTCCAGAGGTGCTTGACATTCTGTGAAAGGGTTTGTAATGTAAACGACAAAAATTGTATTTATTCCATATCTTAAAAGTCAATGAAGTGATGGAGGAGAGAAAATAAGCCAGCTACAGGTGGGGGTCAATTATCATTTGAATAATCGAGGCAGCAGCGTGGCAGACCCGAGCCTCTGTGGAGTGTGATATCTTCACGTTTTTATCTTCATGCATTTCAATGAAGTCAGACCTGTACATAAAAGGTTATCACCTAGGAAACATATTTGCCTAAGCAGAAGTTAAACAGGCGAGTGAGATCAGCAGAGATATTCAATTTAGCCAGCCAACCTTGAACTATAAATATTTCAATAAATCCCAATGAGAGCGTTTTTTCTCTCTCTATCCCCCTTCTTCGATCCATTTCCATTTCAGCTGTGGGAGATAGGGGAAGGAGGAAAGGGAGAGAGGGGGATGGGATTTATAAGAGGAAAAGGGAAAGGAGAAGAGGAGCGAAAAAAAAAAGAATCTCAGTGTACTATAGTTTAGCTAAATGTGCTGTTAGATGCATCTGGTCTCTGAAGCCTGAGTGGGGAGAACGAAGAATTGAGGGAGGGAGACAGACTGACAGCAAAAATATGAAAGAAAGGAAGAAACAGGGACATGAATTTAACAAGTGCGCTGCGGGCAATGGTGGGTCCTACATTCAGGAGATATTAAATAATCTATTATTTGTTGGTTTCTCGCTGTTTGTATTCAGTTAGCATGACCCTTCACACGTTTCAGAGCCTTTCTCACAGTTATTCTCAAAGCATGTTGAGCTACAAGTTTAAATAAAGATTATATTGGAGCAAAATTGTCCATGCTTAAAGCTTCTGGCACAAGAAAGTCTTAAATCTTCTCAAAATATTTGAATTCTTTCTAATGAAAACTCCTAAAAAGCAAATGCACACACGTAATCCGAGACACAAATAATGATTTAGATCAGTTCAGTGGGAGTGCTCTGAAAATATGGCAATATACTAAGGCACAAAGATACCTTTTTGTCATCATCAATATGTTTTTGATAAGACATAAAACTAAAAGCAATCTACTTTTTTTTTTAAATGTAAGAGCATGTAGAGCCATTTTTAGTCGCTTTAGTGCAACTAATTTTATTGTTCACTGCACTTTCTTTTACACTAAATATATTTGTAGTAACGTTTTTTACTCATAAACAATGACATCAGCAAGTAAAACACTGAATTAAACATCACATTTTTAATTAGAAAAACATATTTGTTATTCATGTTTTTTTTCACAGTGTAGTTATATCCCTATTGCAGCTAGTGATGTAGAACTCTCACACACTGCAGGAAATAGCTTATGTCTGAGTTACAAAATAAGGTGGATACAACTTTTTTTTTGCATGTCCTGTTTTGTTATCATGTTCAACAGTAGTAATCAACACATTTAACAGTTAATACAAAGTTTAAAAAAAATTATAATAATAATAAAAAGTAATTAAACATAATGGGGACCAGTCATCTCTAAATGGCCAAATATTGTCTGAAAACTTGGCATGGCCAATATGTAGTTCTATCACTAGTCAATAATATTTCTAAGCTTAATTTTTCCACTAATTGAGCTATAACATTTGGTTCACAAGTCACTATTATCTCATCTGCTAGTCCTCAACCTCAGCTTTTAGGAGATTCTGTCAGATCTGGCTTACTTTCGGGCATAACACTGTCACACACTTCCAACCGATGCACCCATTACATGCAAACTCTCTCTATTCCTTGCCTCCGTTCTATGCCACAACAACTGACAAGCTGCTTAACTGACTCTCAGTGCATTATGAAGAGAAGAAAGAGCCCCCACCTCTGCAGGACTAAGCCACCCACAGAGACCCCGATCAGTGCGGTGTTGTGACAGAGGACCTGTCAGTGGGGCCAGGCTACAGTATCACTGAGCTGATTTAGCACAGTCCAGACAGGGTGACAGAAGGTGAAAGCTCCAGCTATTTGTCACTGCTGTGCCCGTGTCAAAGTGTCAGGTGTGGGGACAGAGGGGGAGTGCAGCTGGGCTGATAGTGGAAGAGACAGCCCCGTATGGTCTGAGACCCAGCAGCCTGTCAAGCAGGAGTCAAAGTCTGCTGTCTTCTGGGGAGCTAAACCCCTCCTATGTGCTTTTTTGCTTTCTTTCTTTCTTTCTCTTTAGCAAGCTGATCTCTTTTTTCCTCTCTGCCCATTTCTCACCATGCCTTCCATTTTTGTAGCATCTCTCTGGAGGAAATCTTTTATTTCTCTCCTCGCTGTCTCTCAACACATTTTAAAAACATGCCCGGCCTAAAACCTAATCGTACTCTCAGTTGTATTTCCCAGGCCACAGTTCAGCTCACAGATCAGAAGTGCAGGTTAAGGGCAGCTATACAGATGCAAGACCTCGCGAAAATATGTCAGAACACAGATAAAGACATTAGAGAGTTTAGAGACTAAAAGAACAGCACACAACAATACAAAATTTTTTTTTTTGCAGTTTAAGCTACTTTGCCTTTGGGGAAAAAAACAACTGTAATTTAAATAAGAAAAACAAGTGGGATAAAAGTTTAATATTATGATCACACCACAACAAAGAATCTGCAAAGTACTTTAGCCAAATAGCCACAGTAAAAAAAATAGATTTATCCTCAAGACTTGCAATCCATGGAGATTAAGTGAAAAAATAACAACAGCAGCAAATCAAATCAAACAGCATATGAGGACTCAAAAAACAACATTAAATGTGTTCATAAGACACAAAGTAATTCATTTCTTTATTATTTCTTAAGCCTCTTTACTTAGATATCTATTGGAGGGGGAGTGCGAGCGGTGTTTATAGTTGGGTCAAACATAGGCTCTCGAGCTTAATAGTGGATTACGGCTCTCTCCCACAAAAGAACACTAACTGACTTTAGCACAAGTCTAACTGGCATTTCTTCCACTGGATATCCAGATTAATCTCAGTAAGTGTGATGAAGTGATAAAAGATTAGAGGAGGAGAGGAGATGGGAGAAGGGAGGAGAGGTGCCCGGTTGTTTGTACCCTCTACACTTCTTCTCTTCCTTCTCAGTCTTTACTTTTTTGTCTTAATGCCAGTCCCCCCTCCCCAAGTCCATCTGGTACCTTTGCTCGCCCTCGAAACAGCCCACTGGACTAATTATGAAGATGCACATACGCACACACATACACACACACTTGCACATATCCCAAGAGTCCTTTTGGAAAAAGAAAATATATTGAATTAGGCAGCAATACATTTACAAGTTAACAAAAATGCCATATGTCAGCAGTCTTTTAGAAATGTTGGCATGTTGTTTAGGAAAGGTCGCAACTTGTGAAGGACCCTGTCACACAGCTGAAAAAGCAGGATAAATCATATACTACCAGAATTTATTTCAGGTTTAAAGAGTGTATTTCTAAACTTACAGAGAAAAGGTAAAAGAAAAACACTTTTTTTGAAAGTTGTATGCACAAAAAGACATTTATTTGATCAAAAATACAGGAAACAAGTCATATTGTGATATATTATTACAATTCAAATCAAGTTTTGTATTTTAATATATTTTAAGATGTAATTTATTCCTGTGATGGCAAAGCTGAATACTCAACAGTCTTTACTCATCTTCAGTGTCACATGATCCTTCAGAAATTATTGTAATATACTGGTTTGGTGCTAAAGAAACATTTCTCAACAACATCATCAGTGTTAAAAACAGATGTTGAAAGTGTTGTAAAATTCTTTCAAGATTCTTTGATGAATATTAAGTTCCAAAGTATATCACTTATTTATTGCACCATTGCTGAATAAATGTATTAATCACTGAAAAAGATATATCTTATTCACCTTAAACTTTTGAACAGTTGCATAGTTCTGTACTATATTAAGACTTTCAGGTGTTCTTTTTAGAAATGTACATCTGATGCTGTGATGCATTTTTACAGTATAGGAAGCAAAGGAGGATACTGATCACAGAAAACTAATCATGTGGTAATAATTATCTGTATTCACTTTGAAAAGTTTCTGTTCCACATTTGGACAGCACAGAAGAGCCTGGGAAGCTCTTGTGAGAAAAAGACACCTTTTAATGGTCAACATCTGATTATGGAGAGACAACACAGTTTGATCCTATCCAGTGGAACAGACAGAAAGATTTGGACTGAGGCCTGGACGAGCCGGGACACAGACTGCATGTTTGTGAGTCCTGGCATTCCATCAAGGAACATGGAACATGGAAGAAACATCCATGTATGGATCCAAAAACCTTGAATAGGATCATTGCCACGTGAACAGCCGGTTCTGTTCACACACACACACTCGTTTGACACACTTTTAATGGGGCCACCTCAAGAACAGTTTCCTCGGTATTCCGCAAACATCCTGCCAGCATTTTGCTTGAGTGTCAAAGGGGAACAGAGGGTCTTAACAGGCAGCACAAGGGGGTGCCAGGCAACTGGATCTGGCGTGGGATCAATATTCACTTTCATTTCCCCTGTCAGAGTGCATTTGTGCGCTCTGCATAAACACTTATATACATTTTCTGTATCACTCTATGCCAGTTTCATGTCAGTTCCTAGAATAGGAAGAGGAGAACAAACAGGAAAGAATGGAACATTAAAGCTGCCACAGACTTACACACACTGGCACTGTTAAAAAAAAGAGAGAAAAAAAACACATACAGTATATATATATATATACAAAGGAATAATGTGATTTTTTTAAGAGAGGCATGGATATAAAAAAAAAAATCTGACATATAATCCTATAATATTTATTATGATAATTTTAAATAAAGCTTACATAGGCATCAATATTTACAAAGTACAGTGTGAACACTGAACATTCTTTTCAAGATATACAAAGAACTACATTTAACAGTGTTATTAGCATTTTCAATGATTCACTTTGATCAAACATTAGATGATGGCAAAGGTACATGATGAGTATGCAAAAACACCAATAAAAAAATCTCTAATATTAGACAATAACCAATAAAGCATCATGCATCTCTATTTTTTGCATCTCATAGTAAGGAAAACACTTTTATAAACATAATATGGTGTCCGTCTAAACAGTAGTTATTCAACACTTTTTACATTCATATTATAAAATAATCTGCTACCTCAATGAATGCAAAGTGATTTAAACACTAGAAAAACGCAAGCAATCGATCAGTTTTTTCCAGTTTTAGTTATCCTTGCTTTTTCTTTCATGCTCTTTGAGATGTAATACAACCCGAATTCCGGAAAAGTTGGGACGTTTTTTAAATTTTAATAAAATGAAAACTAAAGGAATTTCAAATCACATGAGCCAATATTTTATTCACAATAGAACATAGATAACGTAGCAAATGTTTAAACTGAGAAATTTTACACTTTTATCCACTTAATTAGCTCATTTAAAATTTAATGCCTGCTACAGGTCTCAAAAAAGTTGGCACGGGGGCAACAAATGGCTTAAAAAAGCAAGCAGTTTTGAAAAGATTCAGCTGGGAGAACATCTAGTGATTAATTAAGTTAATTGATATCAGGTCTGTAACATGATTAGCTATAAAAGCTTTGTCTTAGAGAAGCAGAGTCTCTCAGAAGTAAAGATGGGCAGAGGCTCTCCAATCTGTGAAAGACTGCGTAAAAAAATTGTGGAAAACTTTAAAAACAATGTTCCTCAACGTCAAATTGCAAAGGCTTTGCAAATCTCATCATCTACAGTGCATAACATCATCAAAAGATTCAGAGAAACTGGAGAAATCTCTGTGCGTAAGGGACAAGGCCGGAGACCTTTATTGGATGCCCGTGGTCTTCGGGCTCTCAGACGACACTGCATCACTCATCGGCATGATTGTGTCAATGACATTACTAAATGGGCCCAGGAATACTTTCAGAAACCACTGTCGGTAAACACAATCCGCCGTGCCATCAGCAGATGCCAACTAAAGCTCTATCATGCAAAAAGGAAGCCATATGTGAACATGGTCCAGAAGCGCCGTCGTGTCCTGTGGGCCAAGGCTCATTTAAAATGGACTATTTCAAAGTGGAATAGTGTTTTATGGTCAGACGAGTCCAAATTTGACATTCTTGTTGGAAATCACGGACGCCGTGTCCTCCGGGCTAAAGAGGAGGGAGACCTTCCAGCATGTTATCAGCGTTCAGTTCAAAAGCCAGCATCTCTGATGGTATGGGGGTGCATAAGTGCATACGGTATGGGCAGCTTGCATGTTTTGGAAGGCTCTGTGAATGCTGAAAGGTATATAAAGGTTTTAGAGCAACATATGCTTCCCTCCAAACAACGTCTATTTCAGGGAAGGCCTTGTTTATTTCAGCAGGACAATGCAAAACCACATACTGCAGCTATAACAACAGCATGGCTTCGTCGTAGAAGAGTTCAGGTGCTAACCTGGCCTGCCTGCAGTCCAGATCTTTCACCTATAGAGAACATTTGGCGCATTATTAAACGAAAAATACGTCAAAGACGGCCACGAAATCTTCAGCAGCTGGAAATCTATATAAGGCAAGAATGGGACCAAATTCCAACAGCAAAACTCCAGCAACTCATAGCCTCAATGCCCAGACGTCTTCAAACTGTTTTGAAAAGAAAAGGAGATGCTACACCATGGTAAACATGCCCCGTCCCAACTATTTTGAGACCTGTAGCAGAAATCAAAATTGAAATGAGCTCATTTTGTGCATAAAATTGTAAACTTTCTCAGTTTAAACATTTGCTATGTTATCTATGTTCTATTGTGAATAAAATATTGGCTCATGTGATTTGAAAGTCTTTTAGTTTTCATTTTATTAAAATTTAAAAAACGTCCCAACTTTTCCGGAATTCGGGTTGTAATTTAATGTGTTGCTTTCTTTTTGCTAACAATAATACAAGCAATCTCACAGTGGGAATCCAGTGGAGAACAGAGAAGAAAAGGGGCAATCACTCAAAAAAAAACACATTTTAGTTTTCCTTCAGTGTCATGTGTTAAACACATACACACACCAGGAAGCAAGGCATGATGATTCTGCCCCAGGCCAAATGCAATTTAGACTTTTTAGACTTTTCATTTAGGAGGATATTCAGATATAAACAAGCCACTCTTTTTCATCCTTCAGAAGCTACTACCTCTCTCAAAAACAACCCTTCACTGTGAATACAGCTGTTTCAATTAAACCCTTGACTCTAAAGCCTGCTTTTTTTCTGCAGAACATATGAACTGCACATCTTTCTGAATTCCTAACTTTCCTTCTCCTCTCTCCATCCACACGTCAGGTCATGCATGGGCATCTGACCTGTATCCTGAACAAAGTGGGTAATTGGAGAGAGAGAGAGAGAGAGAATCAAAGTGAGAGCGCAAAAGAAACTCAAGGAGATCGAATGTTCATTTATTGCAAGTTGGAGCCCCACTCTGGGTGTGAATGAAAGACTGTTCTGTCCTGGACTAGCCATCCACTACAACCAAACTCCACACACAGGCAAAATTCCACTAAAGAGGGGCTTCACAAAGTCACCAAATCCCCCCAAGCACACACACATACACTTAGTGAAAGTATATCCACTCTACAAACACAAACTAAATCACTGAAGCTCTTACGGCTTCTAAGACACACTCACACTTACCGGCTGAATCTCCCGTTTCCACATACACACACACACACACACACACAAAATCTCCTCTGTTTATCAACACCTGATTCCATCAAACAGACAAGAGTCCTCCGGTGCCACAACACTCAGATGCTGAATTCAACGCATTTAAAGAAGGTATGGCAATAGTCTTTCTACAGATAAATAAAGTCACAACCCTCCAAAAACTCAACACAAGCCAAACAATATCACTGCATGTGATTACACTGATTTCTGTAAAGTCATTCAGCTTGTTTGTCATGTGGTCGAAAAAGACATTACTACTATAAATAATAAATATTCACATACATAGGCCTACTTTTTTAATCTTATATAGTTTACACTATAATAGTTATATAAATATAAATTATATAAACAATCAGTGTTTTAGCTATATTATTATCCTGTAATCATATATATATATATATATATATATATACTAATACTAATAATGACAAGAGAAAAAAAAGAATTAAACAGATATAATAATTAATGAACTAATTTCCATAATCAATTTCTTACAAACAAGTACAAACATACCATAAGGCAGCAGGACTTTTAATGGCTAAAATGGGAATTCCTGCAGAAATGTACCAGGTTAGAGATGATCTTCTCTTGTTAAATATGTTTGGTAATTAAGTTTTTCAAACAAGAGCCACAGAAAGTAGGAAGCTTGACGCTGAAGGACACACAATCATGACAATTACATCTTTTCTTCCAAGCCTTCTTCTTTTTACTGAAAATATATATGGCACAGTAACTCAAAAGCCAATGGCAATGGGGCTGTACCAATTTTGTTTTTCAAGTTTTCTTATTTTTATTTATTTATTTATTTATTTGTATTACAGAATGCCAAGACAAATTGTATTTACATGTTATAGAGGAACAGTAACCAATGCCAGCACAGTATCATTAACAAAAAGGGTGGTGGGAGCAGTGCTTCTTGAAAAGCTCACCTCAGCTGAATTTCTAAATAAAGTCCTTCATGAAACCGCCATCATGGGTGGGCCGAGAGCCTGAGGTGCTTGGCCATGAGACAGCGGATCACTGGTGTGGGTGTAAAGCAAGCCCAGGGAGGCCACTCAAATAACCGCTTTGTTGCCGAATAAATGTCATTTGTAACTGCGCTTTCAAAGGAACATTTGTCAACATGTTTACAGCGACAATTCCCGACAAAAACTAAAGAGAGTGTGCTGAAAGAAGAGAAGTGACTTAAAATGGCAAGGCAGGATGGCGAATGAGGGACAATAGTTCTGATTAAACGTCTACGAACAGTTACGAGGTTATTTAACAAAGGGCTGCTGGTAAAAAATGGAGAATACTTGAGGCATGAGTGAATATAATTTGCATATATATATACATCTGCATAAATCTATCAAATGTGTTTGTGTATGCGTTTGCAGCTAAGATGGACTACTTGAGCTCGCTTGAATTTATTCAAACATGAGACATTTGTGGCATTGTTCAGTCAGCAGCACAACATCAGATCCTCTAGAACTCCTCTTCATAATTTCATTTCATTTATGAAAGCAATTGCTTGCATTTCTCATTCACAGAAGTCTGTCCTGACTCATTCCTTATTCTGCATATAGAACTCAGAGCCAAACCCTAGCCATTTATTTAGACTTAAATTACATTACTTCACTCATTATGTAATGCGCTCAGTATAAATTTGGACTAACTAATATACAAACTTTGCTTGTGAGGTTATAGTTTCCTTTCTAATGTCTATCCAAAGTTTTCTTCTTGGATAAACATCAAATAACAACAGCAGTTCATGGGACATAATTTCTTATAATATCAAATTAACCAAGTTTCTTGAAAAAAAGTGCAGTGTGTGGAAAACAATGATTGGCATTATCTTAAAACACAAGCCCTGTATTTTAAATTTATCAAAATCTTAATGGAGGCCATAGCAACTGAGAATCTTAAGCTGGTCTTGGCCTTGATCTAGTCTACTGTGACCATTGACCATTTTGGCTGCAATTAAAAATAATTAAAACAGGGATTAGAAATCTTAAAGTCAGAACAGCATGTTATGGAGTATGTCCGATGATATTCACAATAATACATTCAAGAAAAAGTAATCATTAATCAGCAAACTCGTACTGCAGCCTTTACGAGGCTCAAGGGGTGAGTTGATTTGTTTAGCTGGAATCACAGCAGAGATAATCAGGGTAAACTTTTAAATTGTTGAACATACTGTAGGCCTCAATGCATAATTATTTAAAATGTAATTATTTATACTGATAATTATTTTTGTGTCATGACCAATATAAATAACACACAAACACTAACACTAAAATCAATTGTTTTAAATTTGACAAGTGAATTTAGTCATCACAACATTATAATGTACAGTATGAAATATTAATATTCATTTTCAGAGTTTTGATATGAAAGTATATTATATATAATCAACAGATCATAGAAGTTTGATATTTTGGATGCCACATAAAAAAGTTCACCTGCCTTATGCTACAATAAAAATAGTTTAACTCTCATCCTCTTCATTCTCACTAACTTGTTCCATATCTTCTTGGAGTAAATGTACACGCACATGCAAATGCACAGACATACACACACTGATTTGACTGACTGCAGTCAGTGAGCGTGTGAAAGGTGTCCTGGGATAGCACTGAACTCCCTCCTCCAGGCACACGAGGACAAAGCTCTGCTAAATGTGACACTTCTCTTGGTGAACGGTTAATGAAAGACAAGACAGAGCAGAAGACAAAAAGAATCCTGGGAGGAGGAAAAAATTGAGTTTTATTCATCGATAGAGGAACATGTCTCTTGATGTCTGTCAGTGATCAGGCTTCCCATGCACACAGAGGTGGAGACACTGAATGACAGCGAATTAAATTAATATTTCACCCCAAAATGAAAGCTCTGTCATCATTTACTCAACCAGGTAACTTTCATCCTTCAGTTAAAAACAAAAGGTACATTTTCGAAGAATATCATGGCCAGTCTTTCGAATAAGGACCAACAACACATACACATTTATAAAAGCATAATACACTTGGTCCACAAGACGTGCTACTGTATATTCTAACTCTTCTGAAAATAAGTGACTTAAAATTGAACTCTAAATGTAGACTTATTTATAAATGGATTTAAATGCACTTAGATAAATACTTAAACCTTGTCCTGTTCTTCAGATGAATCTATTGTATGGCTTTAAAGGAGTCACGTTAGTGGCCACAGTTTCCTTCAAAAATTCATCAATTCAGTAAAGTCACTCATACTGGTTTAGAATGACATGAGGGGGATTAAATAATGTTTCAAATAATAATACAACTCCACATCAGTTGAGGTGACCATCTTCAATATTCTAGGTTGGGTTAAGGCATATGTTATACATTAAACCAACAAACTTTGTTGGATCTTGAATGAAGGCCTCTTTCTGGGGAAGTGTCTGTCCTTCAGCACACAGCATCTCAGCTGCTCTTTTATACGCTGACCCTAAAATAGCAGTCATCTCTGCAATCTGCTGAGACGAAAGTAAAAGTGGCAAAGTAAAAGAAGAGGATGAAGAAAAGGAAAAGACACTCGCAAAAGGATTAGGAGTCCTGTGAAGGATTTGAAACTTTCCGTCTGGAGACATCAGACTGATGCTCTGTGTGTGGTAAGGGTCACAGAAGGCCACTGGGAGAAAATGAGGGATGCTCCCCTGGGCTTAGTGACCTAATGCCTCCTTCTCTTTTAATCAAAGCCACACAAACCCACAATCCGGGCAGATTAAATCAAGAGGAAGAGCTTGGTATTATTGTGTGATTAATATTCCTGATCATTTTCAATAAGGATCTGTGTTTATATCTATCCTTCTCGCTCAGATTTTCTCCATTTGTTTAGAAATAGCTCCCCTTACAGGGACCACAGTGACAAGAACTTTACCCCGCAGTAATTGAGACAGGCAGTGCCGTACATTTGAACTGCATCTCAATTTCTTCATTACAAATTGAATAAATATCACAGCACTGAGAAAAAATAAAAAAATAAATATTATATATATATATATATATATATATATATATATATATATATATATATATATATATATATATATATATATATATATATATATATATATATATATTCCCTGCAAATTACGATGGGTGAAACAATAATACATGAATGATAATACAAACACTGTCAACCACAGTACTTTTTTATGTTTAAAGTTAATGAATGTATTCTTTTATTTAATCTTTATTTGTCCACAGTTGGTCTTTCTATCATCCAAAAGTCAATTTCCACATTAGCGCATAATGCATTACAAACATAATCAGGTAATTGTGAGTTAAAAGTTACATTGCAAAGTCACATGTGAATACAAAGTAACATTGTGAGAGTTAAAGTTGCATTATGTGCAATAAATACCTAAATAAAATAGTTTTGTTTTCTTTTTGTATATTTTATAAATGAATTAGAATATAAAAAAACTATAAACTAAAAGTAATTAAATAAGTAAAATACTGACAAATAAACAAAAACAAATTTAAATAATATAATAACATAATGTATTAATATAAACAAAAATCAGGAAACAATATACAAATAATAATAATTAAATATTTATATTGAATTTTTCCCTCTCTCACTGAAGTGAACTGAGCTTCCCACTAAAAGATAATGTGAGCAAATCTGAGAGAAGGAGTACACATTGTCCAATATAACCAAGATAACAGGGAGAAATCAGCAGACATCAAAGAGGCCTAGGGCAATGCATGGTTGTTAATTTCGTAGAGTGAGAGAAAGGCAAAGGTAAAGAGAGGGAGAAAGAAAGCGATTCAATCACTTCAAAGCCAATGGAGGCTTTAAAAGGTTGGTTTGTTTTGACGCGGATATGCAGAGGTGAATGAGAATCAAGCGGTGAAGGCAAGACTACTTCAGACGTCTGATTCATTCTCACCCCACCTCCACTCCACTCTCTCCCTCTAACACATATACACAGAACCAAAAAAAAACACAACAAGAGAAACAGAAAGAGAAAGAAAGAGAAAAGAGAAAGTGTGAGAAAAATCTCTTAAGCGCTATACTGGAAAATAAGAGCTTTCTCTTAGGAATGGCAAGAAATTAACCCATATAGTCCAATTCCAGGGATTTCTGTGGATATGACACTTTTTTGGCAGGAGACAAAGACTGATTCAAGGCGATGTGTGTGTGTTTGATGTGTGTTGTTTGTATAACAACAGGCTACTCCATTCAATAGAGTAATGATGATAGTTCCCTTTTTGAAAGAGACAACCTATTTCTGTCAGTCTGAGGCTAAAGTAGGCTAAATCTCCAGAGAAGAGGGCAGCTGTGCAACGCTAGCAGGGTTAGTATAGCGCTGCTGGAGCCGCTCACTCCTGAGGAACAATACTGCTGTACTAAGGGAACAAAAGCGAAACGTTCTCTGTGTGAATTTTAATTAGGCCATGGGTGAGGCAGTACAATACTGAGGTCTTTCCTCATTTTGGATGTGTTTGTGTGTCACTCCTCCCATCTCAGTGTTTTGCATAAAAACAAAAACTGAAAGAGAAGAGTGGAGATCTCTCTCAAGACATCACAGAGCCTCAGACGGCGTTGTGAACTTTTCTAGATGCTGCTTATTCTCTGAACCAGGACAGAGGTAGAAATCTATATCAAAAGTTAGATATGCTTATTAATTTATTGGTGTTATCACATCAGTATGCCAGAGGCAAACAGTCCAATATGCAACCCAGGGCATTCAAATCCTTTTCACATACAGGTAGAGAGGAGACAGAATAAAATCAGATGTAATGGCTATGATTTACATCTAACAACTAATTAACCGAACTACAAACTAATGAACTATAACAGTGAAAAAAATCTAAATGATTAAATTGTTGCATTAATGTTCATTTCTATGAAACAGCAAACAGTAGTGCAAATATACATCCATACAGAAATGGCACAATGTACTATATTAATATGAATGAATTTCCCCTATTGTTTTTGATAATGTCAATAAATTTAAATACTATAAATTTAACAGGATATTTTTACATTGCCACTCCAATGAGTAAAACCACCAGCAACATATATAATACACCCATGAAACAAGTTCATCTGCAGGCTGTCTAACACTCAAAACTTTCTAAAACATGATGACACACACTTACTCCTAAATTTCTCCAGTCACATCATTGAGGTTTTTACAGATGTCAAAATGGCAAGAGTACAAATGTACAAAGCTGCTTCAAACAAAACCAAAAACACATTTTGTGATCACAACATCTAAATGGAGGAACTGTGCTCCACTTCGAAACTGGAGTAAACATCACACTTTCAATTCTGTTTCTTCGTCTGCCAGAGCAATGGCTCGACATTCACAGAAGAACCTTGCAGTTTTCATTACCAAAGAAAGTAGAGAGAGTTTGTGATCTTGGCGTGATATTGTTGTATAAGGGGATTTGGCTCCACCCTCCCCTGGCACACAGACAGATTACACAGTGATTATACGCAACTCAATATTGCATGACAACCTCCAGCGCGTGAGGAGTTTACCTTCATGTTTCATTCATTTGACTTGAATGAAGCCTCATTTGAAGCATCGGAAAGCTTAAGATTTATGTGAAATTCATAACGGAACAGATGTCGTCTCGAATTTGCTTCTCCAGAAGAAAAAACGAAATTCTGAAAATAAGCCTTGATTGCCTCAAAAACTTTAACATGTTTAGGTCTTAACCCCAGAGGGCTTAGAGGTTATTTAGTTGCACTAAGGAGCAAAGCACCATGGGGAATATTCAAATGACAGATTTATATCAATGCCCTGCATCTGTGCTTTAATCTGACTTTCATAGTGCTTGCATGTGTGTAACTTTGACAACAGTGTAATGAAGAATGAGAATCAATTAGTCAGCATAATTCCTCCTTCCAACAAATCTATTTATTAATTTATTTGGTGTTCGCTCTCTGCGAGCTCTGAGTGTGAACTAGCTGCTTCCGAGGGCCAAAACTGAACACTGGTTCTTTTTATAGCATCTCTAGAATGTGTGTACTGAGAGTTTGATACTATGACATCGGAGACAGGATGAAACCTTTTCCTCCTTCTCTTCCTTTATTATGCACATCTACACAAGGTGTCATCTATCTCTAATGATTATAGTGAAAGCAAGATTCTCTTTAAAAGGAGTCAATCCCTCTGGTTGGATTTTGTTTCATCAAAAAAAAAAAAAAAGAAACACATTCAGACCCTTTTCTTCTTGCTGGTTAAGTGTGACTGGCATTTTAATTACCTGCACAGATTGTTATGCTCGTCAATCATGCTTCAGTAACTGAATTGTGATGACATCATTGACAAATCCCTAAGTATGAGATTTTCCCTTTGAGTCCTACATCAAAAGATGATATGGTCACTACAACCAAAACACTGCCGGCTTTACTCAGTCAGGATGTTAAGAAATATCAATTTAACATGAAGAATGGTCAGTGACAAGTGTGACCAAAGTGTGACAACCCATACTGCACCTTCAGTTTAAAGCCCAACACGTAAATAAAGAAAAACTGTGTGTGCACGAATGCCTGCTTATGTTTGTCTCTTTTTGGAGAACAGCGGAAGCTAGTTTAAGAATTTGAAGGGCATACATTGTGTTGAAAAAATGACTAATACTTTAAATAAAGGCAGGCACTGGAAAGGAACAGACTGTAATAAGCAGATAGATTTATGCCTATTCCAAGAAAGGCTGAAGGCTCTTATTGAGCACATTAAAAGCCCTTTTAGCCCATATCTAATATGCAGTCTCTCCATAATTAATTTAATCCAATAAAGAAAATGATTTAATATTTTTTGCTGCTTTGCATGAAGTGAACTATGAATCCAATTTCAAGTCTTCTGCTTGAGGATTCTGTGTATTGCAGCTAGCACACCGACCTCATTCTGGATGTCTTTGTTAACACTGACTGTGGAAAGAAGCACATCTTCCTCTGCCTATTAAACAGCCAGCGAGCGCCTAAGCTCCAGAAAGCAATAGAATGAAAATAGAAAAACAATAAAAGAAAATGTGAGTTATTAAATCACATATTGAGGTAATGTATAATCTGCGCTTGTCTGATTGGTTCCTGCCAGAATATCTTTGTTTAGCCAGTGTGCCTCCCGACTCCAGTAACTGAAAACCCATTTCAGTCTGTTATTTATTTATTTATATATATATATATATATATTCTAATAAAAGCCAGTCTACTCGAAAGGAAGGTGGATTAATGGATAAATGAAAGGTGATAAAGAGAACCACATTAATCTTTGTAAAGTTACAAAGAAAAATAAACCATTGCTCTCCATTACACCAATCTTAAATGATATCTCCTGTGAAGTCTTTAATAGTTTTTAATTCACAATGATCTTACAATCTCTCGGCTTCCTTGTCTCTCTCTCTCTCTCTCTCTCTCTCTCTCTCTCTCTCTCTCCTTCTCACTCACTGGTTATTTCACTCGTGGTGAAACACATGAATGAGCCCATTAGCCCGGTTGGCTCCAGTTCTGAAAGGAGCCGGATTGAATTTAACGGAGCATCGTGCGCAATCGGCCTTTTATCGACTCTCTTCAAATACGGCAGCTGTTTTCACCGTGTCTAATTCATAATTACATCTTCACAACAACTGCAACACATTCTCTAGCACTCATTCATCTGAACTCTGAGTATAACATCCAGCACAGGTCCAAAAAAAGTTATTAAACCCATCTTTGAAATAGCTTGTTAATGATGATTTTATTATTTCGCTCACCATTTTCCTAAACAAGGCAGCGGTTGAGGGTACCGTGATGCATAGCGATGAAGCTATGAGAGCTTTTCCCTTAAAGGGGTGTTGATTTTCTAATAAATGGAAGTGGAGGCAGGGTCAGGAGCTGGGGCAGGGTGTGTCGGGTTGAGTTAGGCACAAGGGGTGAGGTGAGAGAAAAGGAGACTACAGGCCTTGGCCCAGAGCCAGGGTTAACTGTCCCTCTCCATTCTCTTCAGACCAATAGTCATCCATCTCTCCGCTGACACCCTGTTTATTCTCTTATTCATTTATCATGTCTCCAATCTGCTGGATGAATAGAGGCACTCCCTTGCTGATGTATGGTCTTTCTAATTAAGACTAAAAGAAAAGATCTGGGACTCAACTTCTCTCTTGTTTTTCTAATCACCATGAGCAAGACTCGAGATTTTCTTTTTTTTTTTTTTGACCAGGGAAATGTCCTTTTCAGGCAGGATCGGGGCTGTAGGTCATTTACAAAGAGAAAGAGCGAGAAAGAGCAGTCTGGCATCCAGGATACTTTTGTTTGTTTATTTGCAGTGTTTAAAACAAAGACAGTATGGCGTTCAAGATCTCATCAGCAGGAAACCCCCTCAGAGACCCAGCATATTCAAAGGCATGCAAATGACAGCACTCAGAGCGGGGGCTGGGTTCATTTTGGAACTGCTTAATTACCTCATTTCTAAAATAACTTGTGCCTTGTTTATGAATACAGCGCATGTAGGTAATGGCTCTGGATTATTGTATTTTTTTTATTTCCGCATTTCACATTGTTACACTATACAGACAACACCCACTTCTGCCCTGGCTTTGACACCGAGAAGAAAAAAAAAAGTAAAACAAACTTGAAGAATTAACAACAACAATGAGCTGGTGAGCAAAAACCTTCACACTGTAGATAAGAAAAATACATATTTTTGTACTTGGGAAGGAGGATGGAAAGTTCAGAGAGTACTGACTGATGCAGGACTTACTGTAAATACACTTACATTAATGATTCTTTTGTTAAAAAAATGTGCCATGATCATTTCATGTAATACAAAAAATGTTGCATAAACATCAACCAAAAGTTTATACAATAACAAACAAAAGTTATTTAAAAGATAGTTCATTTAAAATTCAGTTTTTCTTTTTTCTTTTACTCATCCTCATGTCCAAAGCTGTATGAATTAATTTCTTTTGTAAAACACAGATTTGTAAAGTTTTTTTTCTTCACAGAATGAATGTAAATGACACAGAATGTGTCCATACCAGCACCAGACCTCACTGACTTTCATTGTTTTTGGACAAAAATACACAGATACATTTTCAGAATTTCTTCTTTTGTGTTTTACATATGAAAGTACAGGTTTGGAATGACACAACAGTGAGTAAATAATTACAGCATTTTCATTTTAACTAGCCATTAGGAGTCAAAACCTAAAGAAATAGACAAATGTACAATATTAAACAGTGTTACACTCCAGTGCTTCGTAAAAATGCATGAGAGAGAAGGTGCGGGTGATATAGAGAGGGAGGGGGAGAGAAAGAGAGAGAGAGTTCTGCAGAGCGAGCGAGCTGGTGAAAAGTGAGAAGACACCTTTGAAAAGAATCAATTACGGTAAAATGCATCAGAATCACTCGTGCATTTAATACATCTCATATCTGAGCGTTTCAGCCCGTTCCATCACGCCAGCTGCATCAGCCCGGCCCATCTGCGCTGCTTTGCAAAGTAGCAATATTTTAAACTAATATCAATGCATTATGAGCCAACAAATGATTTAAACATCACATTAGGATGAAGTGATGCAAGCCTGTGATATCAAATAACAGGTATCAGCAGCACAGAAAGCCCCTCATTTCTCATCTCTGTACAACACAATAGCACATTTGGCAAGGTGAGTCAGAAAGAGAGAGCGAGAGAGGCAAAAACATGGCTGTGAAAGTAAAGTGATTCTTGATTTTGCATTAGCCAAACCGACAGAACTTGTAAATGAGTCACATGGGTGAGGATTATCTGCCAGTGTCAGGATACGTTTACAAAATATGTTGTGCTATCTGCTGTTTACAATACGTTTGATAGAAGGAACAAATCTTTTGGAATGCTAATCGCCGACGTTTGTGGAATTTCCTCCAACGTCCCTCAAATGACGTCTGCTATGCAGCCCTTGGTGACCCCAATCGGCTGAAAATACATGTCATTTTAACTAACATCCCTAATCCAATGTCAAAAAGAAATAACACATATAAGTAAAAAAAATAAATAAACCGGGCAGCCGCTGACTAAATCTTCCTTTCCATGTGATCCTTAAGTGGACAAGCCATGTTTATTTCTGACTAACAAGAAAGAGGACAGGAATCAAAAGCGTGGCCTCAGAACAGAACGACTGTATTCACACTGTAGACATGCTGTAAGCTTGTAGGGTCCCTCACCAAAGGCCTACAGGAACACTTGTTTGTTCTTACACACATCCCTGGCAACACGCAAATATTTACCCTGATACACATTTCAGACACTTGCTAATGGACAATGTCGACACATGTATGACAACCATGCAAAAAAAAGGAAAAATGGGATATAATAACATCCTGTAACGACTGGGTGAAGGAGTGACAGGAAGCAAGTGCGAGATTAATGAGATTTAATGAAGACAATGAGACAATACACAACTGAGACACAAATAATGCTGGGAGGAATGCACAGTCCAAGATGGTGGTGAGGAATGGCAAATCCAGAAGGCAGAGTTGAGTTGGCAGCAGGAGAGGGTGACACAGGAACTGCTGGGAAGCGAGCCGAAGGTAAGTGGTGTTGCTTGGTGGTGGGTTGCGTAGAGTGGACGGGGTTCCGGGGAGACACAGACATCCAACGCAGAAACACACAAGAAAGCAAGGCATAGGTTACAAACATGAAACAACGCTCTCAGGAACACAAGATGCTAGACAAGCCAATATATAGGGAGGAGTAATGAGTGACAGCTGTTGCTGATGACAATTAACGGAGACATCCACAAACTAATCAGTGCTGAGGCGTAACACACAGACTTCACCCACAAAGTGCAAAACCCATAGATCACGGTTTACCAACCGTGACACATCTCCTCTTGCTAAGAAGGGGAAGATGGAGTGTACATGCCATGTGAGTACAGAAAATGGACAGCCCAGTATTATCAAACAACTAGTGTCCGTGCTGACTCACTGAGTCTCAAAATGAAGCTACCTGATCATTCGTTACCTGCCCACAGCTGTCAAAGCAAACAATGAATGTACAATGGAGAATTGGTGACTATTTGGAATGCATATGGGCAAAAAGGCTTCAGTTTAGTGATTTGGTCTGCGTGGATGAAATGACAGTTGTGATTGATTTGACACAGCAGTCCAGATTTATCTTGAAAATGGAGTAAAGGCCAATGAGTGTTACGGGCGGCGATGTGGCGCCGAGTGCAAAGAAAGAACAGAAGAGCCAACAGCTCTGAGGCACATCATGAGGAATCTTCACTAAGTGTCGTTGAACAGATTGCCTTGGTCAAGGTTATGATGCACTCATAAGTCTTAAGGAGTGTGTGTGGCACGTGTACCCCCCCCCCCCTCCCACGCATCCACCCGCCCACCAGACGGCCCTCTTTACAAGGTGACCTGAAGAAGGAGATAGAAAGTAAAAGACTAATCAGCATTTTCCATTGGAAATTGGGACAGAGAAATTAAGGGGATACACTTGAGAAGTCTGGCTCGTAGCAGGGAGGGAAAAATAAAACTCATCCAATATAAACAAAGCACAAATAAAAATAAAACCAACCATTTTCAATTTACTGTTTACTGAACTACCTCTGCGGGGCTGAGGATTGTGACATGGGATGTTTGTTTTGTTTGTTTGTTTTTTTAGAAGAAGAATTAAAAGTAAAAGCATTACATGCAAATGTACAGCATTTCGCCTCAAAAGAATGAATTTCCATCAAACACCATCGCCCCCTAGTTCCGCTCAGTGAGTTGAACCGGCTTCTCTCAATACATTTATAATTGAGGGAGTGTTTCTTCATGAAACCGCACAGAAAAATCTTCTCTTCACTATAGATTAGTCTTCTTCCATGTTTTTTTTTAAATAACGGGGGGTGGGAAAGAAATGGCTAAAAAAAAAAAAAAAAACTGAGGATGGAAATCCATGAGTGCAGCCATTGATAATGTTTTGTATAGCTTCAGCTCCTTGAAAATAATCTCAGGTGACTGAGGCGAGAGTGAGTTTCACTGGTATCTGTCATTCGGGTGTCAATCCAACTGGCACATTTTACACTTCACTGGTATGCAGGCCTCACCTGCTGACACACACACACTCACAGAGAGAGAGAGAGACGCGCGCACACACACATACATACACACACACAGAGAGAGAGAGACGCGCGCGCACACACACATACATACATACACACACACAGAGCACCCACTGACTGGCAGCATTTATACAAGAGCATGCTCAATCCATAAAAAGTGGATAAAGAAAATAAAGAAATGAAATAAACTATAGGTGGTTTTGGTTTAGAACATTTACAAAATAACCTCAATGCCCTCTAACAGATATATACTGTTTATTCTAAACTAGACGGTGGATGATCTCTAACAATCTGCCTGCAACATGTAAGGCTAAAGAGGCTAAAAAGACTCTTTCTGCATGTTACAATTATTACAAAACTGCAATGCATGCTTATAATAAACAGAATGTTGTCATCCTTTGGTGTGGATGTTAATATACTGTAGTTAGCATTATAGTTGTCTCTAGTTATCATCCTCGGTGTGAATGGGCTCTAACAGATTAAACTTGATCAACTGTCATAATTTTACAGCATTTTTACAAGCTTTCAAAAACACAAATAATCCATACTAAGAACATGAATTAGACAGATTAACATAACATGTTTGTTAACATTACTGTGAATATTAATATGTCATAAAAAATCATAAGGGTGATTAATGGAAAGGTTCTCAAACAGACTCAAAACTCTACTGCCAGCTGTGTTGTTATGTGTTAGCTACTGATGAGGCCCTGCATGTTGCCTGCTTGAGTCTTTCTATCTGTCTACTGTACCTGTCTACAGAAGCCTTTACTGCATACTATTCAGTAGTGTTGTAAAAAGACTCGGTACTAAAAAAAAAATTATGTGACGGTACCAGGTTTCTTTAAGTACCGGTAGTAGGCTACCGCGGTCCCGTTCAAACCCGGTTCAGCGCTATGATTTCCGCGAAGCAGAAAACGAGAACGGAATCTCAAAATCCAGTCATGAAAATGAAACTTACATTTTAATATGGACAGTCATGGAATTTGTCAAAGTTAGCATAAATTCAATTCTCCATATGGACCAGTATCTGTAAATGTTAAGCCGCAAAAGTTGTTTGAAATATGAATCCATGATCTGCGCGTCTCAGTGTGAATTAATGAATGGCAGAGACGTGCGGGTTTGTTTACTACATAGACCGAAGCGCATGACGCTTGCATTAATTTCAGCATCTGAGCTTCAGAGTTCTCTCTCCATCAAGCGATCTGAACTTTTCAGTTCATCTCAACGGACGCACAGCGCACCTGTATTTGATGCTCTGTAAACTCTTTGTGAAGGCACACGACTCTCCGTCGCTTTACCGATAGCGCTGTTTCTCACACATGAAAAGAGAAAGAGAGCGAGAGTCTTACCACGCTGAATCGACACGCTATATGTAAACTATTATTTGTTGTCTTCTCCTGTCAAAATAATGGAGTTCATATAGAAATATTCATATTCATTTTCGAACAAGCAGAAGACATACCGGTTTTTCTCCGGTAGTGGGCGGAGCTAATGCACAAATGCGCTGATCTCTTACCGTCCCTGTTTTGATTTCAGCAAATCATTTTGACCGAACGCAGACAACGTGATTAATATTCATGAACCCATATTAATAATTAATATAATCTATTACTATTTTTTTACAGAAACCCTCAATGACCGAAAAATATATTAAGCATCACCACCAGTCTTAAGTTCAGTTAAAATGACAAATATGCATTCATTAGGCCTAAAAGTAAATTTTTACATAAAGGCATTGTGCTAGAAATATTACTATTATTTAGTAAAATGTATGTGATACTGCTACTACTGTTGAAAAAAATTATAAAACTTTATTTTTAAAGAAATAAATCACAATATTTCTTCCATGTTTTAATTTTAATAGCAAATCCCCTTTATTTAACAAAAATAAAATGTGTTTAAATTTCATAAATTAAAAGACAAATTAAATTTGGGTGAAACTTGTTTACTGTTTTTCATAATTATATAACTTGTAGAACTTTGTAAAACTTTAAACACAGTTGTAAATAAGTATAAAGAATGGCATTGGTTTTATTTTTAGTGCTAAAAAGTTATTTTTATTTTTAATTAGCATATTTTTGTGTTTTGCTTTGGTACCGAAATTGATACCGAGAACCGTGGATTTTCACTGGTATCGGTACCGAATACTGAAATTTTGGTACCGTGACAACACTACTATTCAGCCTCTCACTGAGGTGTGCAGGCTTGTCTCTCTCTGTCACATGAAATGGGCACACAGCTTAACCAGGTCAACTTAAACCAGCTTTACTCCGCCTCAGATTTCCCAGGCGCCCATCATGCCAGTGCTTTCAGTTTCCTTCTTGTCTTCCTCTCCTCTACCTCCACAGTTCCCTTTCATAGGTCACTTCGATGCTGCGGTGACGTCACCACGTATGGGAACACCTTCGGTGTGACGAATGTCTGAAGCCCTATACCATCCCGCCAATCTTATTGGCCAAATAGCGCGTGGCACCGCCCAGCATGCGTAAGCATATATATACCTGGTGCCGCGCGCCATTTACCTCAGATTTCATTCCTTCAGTACGAAGCGAATCTTCTGTGCCCTATTATCTCGCGTTCTCAGCGATCATCTACGAGCAGTATACTCCTCTCCGCGGACGCGATGAGTCAACGAAAGGTAGGAGCCGTATGATGGGTTATCACGAGGAGGCACTTATGAGAGGTTCGTTGCAGCCTCTCTACAGGTTCTCTCCTTGATAGCCTATGGCTACAGTAAAATATGCATACACTTCCCCTGTGCACTAACGCCAATAGGAAGTATCCGCGCTCTGGAGTGTATTTCTTAAGTCGCCTCGCGTCTAACCCCCACCGTTTCGCTTCTGCTGTCGCCGAGGCCCCGCATGAGGTGTTGGTTAGGGGCGATATGTGCGGCTTGACTATGAATACAGTGATGCACTGGAGTTCCATGTGCTCGCTCTCCCCCACTCGAGCGCATTAATCAACAGTTTTGCTCTTCAAATGGTGGATTACGGCTCACACAGCCGTCGCGTTTTCGCTAGCGGCTTGGCCCGATGTTATCTTGTTGGATTGAATCCTGCCGTGGATACGCTTCAGGATTATATACAACGAAACGCAGCGAGTTTGACGCACACGCTTTTCTTCATGTTAATATGCCAGGGACTATGCCCTTCACTGAGAGTGCTGTTAGACTGCTAATGCACATCTACCCTCTCACTGCAGTCCCCATACTCTAATTTTGACTGTCTCGCAGCAAGGGCACCTCGAGCGTCATTGAACTGAGCTATCATTCGCGCGCCCCCTCAGACACTCTGCACAATCCAGTCTTCAGAGTTTGAGGGACGGCGCGGAGGCTGGCAAAGATGGCCAGCGTATGACGGTTCACACAGACGCCGCGTTCTCGCTAGCGGCGTGGCCCGATGTTTATCTTGTTGGATTAAATCCTGCCGTGGATACGCTTCAGGATTATACACAACGAAACGCAGCGAATGTGACGCATGCGTTTTTCCTTCATGTTTGCTTAGGACTGTGCCCGCCTCCAGAGAGCGCTGTTGGACTGCTAATGCACATCTAAGCCTCTCACTGCAGTTTCCACACTCTAACATTTGACTGTCTCGCAGCAAAGGCTCCTCGAGCGTCATTGAACTGAGCTATCATTCGCGCCCCCCCTCAGACACTCTGCACAATCCAGTCTTCAGAGTTTGAGGGACGGCGCGGAGGCTGGCAAAGATGGCCAGCGTATGACGGTTCACACAGACGCCGCGTTCTCGCTAGCGGCGTGGCCCGATGTTTATCTTGTTGGATTAAATCCTGCCGTGGATACGCTTCAGGATTATACACAACGAAACGCAGCGAATGTGACGCATGCGTTTTCCCTTCATGTTTGCTTAGGACTGTGCCCGCCTCCAGAGAGCGCTGTTGGACTGCTAATGCACATCTAAGCCTCTCACTGCAGTTTCCACACTCTAACATTTGACTGTCTCGCAGCAAAGGCTCCTTGAGCGTCATTTAACTGAGCTATCATTCGCGCGCCCCCTCAGACAATCTGCACAATCCAGTCTTCAGAGTTTGAGGGACGGCGCGGAGGCTGGCAAAGATGGCCAGCGTATGACGGTTCACACAGCCGCCGCATTCTCGCTAGTGGCGTGGCCCTATGTTTATCTTGTTGGATTAAATCCTGCCGTGGATACGCTTCAGGATTATACACAACGAAACGCAGCGAGTTTGATGCATGCGTTTCCTTCATGTTCTCTAACATTGACTGTCTCGCAGCAAAGGCACCTCGAGCGTCATTGAACGGAGCTATCATTCGCGCGCCCCCTCAGACACTCTGCACAATCCAGCCTTCAGAGTTTGAGGGACGGCGCGGAGGCTGGCAAAGATGGCCAGTGTATGACGGCTCACACAGCTGCCGCGTTCTCGCTAGCAGGGTGGCCCAATGTTTATCTTGTTGGATTAAATCCTGCCGTGGATACGCTTCAGGATTATACACAACGAAACGCAGCGAGTTTGACGCATGCGTTTTCCTTAATGCTTGCCAGGGACTGTGCCCTCCACCAGAGAGTGCTGTTGGATTGCTATGCACATCTAACCCTCTCACTGCAGTCCCCACATTCTACATTGTTTGCCTCGCAGCAAACGGTGCTTCGAGCAGCATTGGATTGAGCTGTAATGCCAAACGTTCCCTCAGACACTCTGCGCAATCCAGCTTTCAGAATTCGAGGGGCGATTCAAGGGTCCTGCACAGACGACCCATTTATGACGGCTCGCACAGCCGCCGTTTTCGCTAGCGGCAAAGCCCGATGTTCAATCTGTTGGCCTAATTCCTGCCGTGGACACGTTTCAGGATTATACACAACGAGACGCAACGGCTCTTATACATACACTTCCCCTGTGCACGAACGGCACAAGCTTTTCGTGCCCGGATATTTTAACATGTATGACAGCGTTGCAGGAAGCGGAAATTTTGAGACCGCTAGTATGGTCTCGGCCGTGTGTGAACGCTTGCCCGACATTTCTCTATGGGTGTTACGCACGATTTGTCATGGATACACCATTCAGTTTCAATAAGGCCCGCCTCCTTTCCGCAGAATTCTTTCCACGGTGGCGAAGCCGATGGAAATAGCGGTGCTGCGACAGGAGATGTCAACTCTGCTGAGCAAAGGGGCTATAGAGGAAGTACACCCCTCTCAGACGGGGTTTTTTACAGCCGTCATTTTGTGGTAAAAAAAAAAAAAAAAAAAAACACTGACGGATTACGACCCATTCTGGATTTACACCATCTGAATCTTGCACTCAGGAAGTTCCTCAGATTCGCTTTAGAGAGCAAAGCGTATCAGTATTTCTCAAAGTGCATGGATGGATCTCTGGCCCCGTTGCGGCCCCAGGGCGTTCGTGTTTGAAATATTTTAGGCGATTAGCTGGTGTTTAGCGCAATCGCAGACTCAAGCACACTCTCATGGGGATCTTGTGCTGAATCATTTAACAGCCTGGGCTTACGTATGGAATGTTTCACCCCGTTGTCTCCGCATCGGACGATTCCGGTGACACGGCGATGTGTGATGTCGCTAAAAATATGTATGTCAACCGAATCCTCCTGACTGAATTCTCCTGACCGGAGTCCGGCTGGGGATTTGCGCTTCCCGAGAGACTGTCACGACGGATGCGTCTTTGACCGACTGGGGAGCTGTTTGTCAAGGGAGTTGGCACATAAACAGGTTGAAATTACTGGCTGTTTTTCTGGCTCTCCAGTATTTCTCGAATCTGCTGATCGGCCGTCATGTGCTGCTCAGATCAGACAACACAGCGGTTGTGTCATACCTGAATCATCAGAGAGGATTATTCTCTCGCCCCTGTGCAGGCTGGCGAAACGTGTTCTTTGTTTTCAGAACTAAATTCTATCGATCCGAGCTGTTCATGTCCCCGGACGTTGGACTTTGGAGCGAATTTGCTATCCAGGCAGACTCTGTAGCAAGCGGAGTGGGGATTGCACCCCCAAACGGTGAGTCTCCTATGGCAGATTTTCGGGGAAGCGAAGTGGAATTGTTTGCGTCAAACACGACTGCACATTACCCGCTTTGGTTATCCCTATGCCCTCCAGCACCCCTGGGCTTGGATGCATTAGCCCACAACTGGCCCAGGACCAGTTTGTATGCGTTTTCCCCCAATCTGTCTGATTTTGGCGGTATTATGCAGAATACGGGTGGACAGGGTGGAACAGCTGCTGCTGGTGGCTCCGCGGTGGCACACACACAGCCGTGGTTTGTGGATCTGATCAATCTGTTAGCGGGCTCTCCATGGGAGATTCCCCTCAGACAGGATTTATTATCACAAGCACAGGGACTGATTTGGCACCCGAGGCCAGATCTATGGAATCTGTGGGCGTGGCCTCTGAGCGGAGTGAGTTCATATGTCCCGGTCTTTCTGCTGAAACTACCGAGACTATACTGAATTCTAGAGCAGCTTCTACGAGACGCTTATATGCTTTCAAGTGGAGACTGTTTACAGCCTGGTGTGAAACTCATAATATGGATCCAGTTTACTGCCCAGTGGCGTCAGTACTGGAGTTCCTTCAGGAACGTTTTTCGGATGGAGTGACACCAGCTACCCTAAGGTTTACGTGGCAGCCATTCAGCTTACCACGAATATATAAATGGTGCCTCAGTGGGCCGTCATCCACTGTTTCTCGTTCATACAGGGTGCGCGACGGCTGAGGCCTTTCCGCCCCGTGCGGGTCCCTTCATGGGTTTTTCCATTGTGTTGCATGGTTTATCAGGGCATCTGTTTGAGCCCTTGGAATTGTTCCGGATAAATCCTGACTTTTATAGCACAGACTCTGTGGAAGTGTTGTTGCGACCAAGGCCTAATTATGTCCCTAGGTCGCATCTATCCCTTTCGCTTTCAGCAGGTGGTCCTGGAGGCTTTTTCTCCTGCTGCGGCGGAGTCTGGGGATCTAAGTCTTTGCCCTGTGAGTGCGTTAAAGACTTATGTGGATCGTACTGCCCCATGGCGTGAGTCTGACCAGCTGTTTGTCTGTTTTGGACATAAGAATAAGGCCATGCAGTTACGAAACAGCGCATGTCCCATTGGCTGGTGCAGGCTATTTCCTTGGCCTATGAGGCGCGCGGGCTCGCTTCGCCCTTAGGAGTAAAAGGTCATTCCACGAGAGCAGTGGCTTCTTCTCAAGCCTTCCTCAGTGGATCTTCTATGGACGATATCTGTGCTGCGGCAGGCTGGTCCTCACCGAGCACTTTTATTAGGTCTTACAGTCTGGATGTGAGGATGGCTCCTGGCTCCCGGGTTCTCTCCGCTTGACCAGATGCTTCCTTGGATCCAAGCTATCAGGTACGTCAGGCGTGATGGTATAGCGTTCCCATACGTGGTGACGTCACCGCAGCATCGAAGTGACCTATGAAAGGGAACATCTCGGTTACGTATGTAACCTTGGTTCCCTGAATAGGGAACGAGATGCTGCAGTTCTGGCCATGCCGTACCTTGATAGCTTTCTTCTTCGTCATGAAATCTGAGGTAAATGGCGCGCGGCACCAGGTATATATATGCTATTTGGCCAATAGGATTGGCGGGATGGTATAGGGCTTCAGACATTCGTCACACCGAAGGTGTTCCCATACGTGGTGACGTCACCGCAGCATCTCGTTCCCTATTCAGGGAACCAAGGTTACATACGTAACCGAGATGTTTCATATGCTCTTTTTATGAGAAATATGGCATCAGAGGCCTTGTGTGAGCAGGACTGTTCTTTAAAGCTCTGTCGCAACCTCCTTCTCAGCTGGATTTTAGAGCGAGACGGTATGTCTACCTCTGCATGAATCCTGTGTAGTACACTTAATTCCCCGCAGAAGACAGCGAGCAGGGGCACTTCGTCAGGGGAACGGAATGACATTTGAGAGCAGATTAAGAATATGAACAGCAATATTCCCGTCGCAGCATCTGCATGCGCCCAGGATTACAGGGTTCTGAGAAGATTACTAGCAGGGGAAGAGAGGTTACAGGTTCTGAAAACTATTAATTCTCACCTACTGTATGGAAAACTCACACACAGACATCCACGAGATACATTTTCATGTTAATTTGGGTTTGATATCACTTCTTGAGTTTACGTCCACACGCTTTTCATGCCACATACACAGTACGATTTAACAGCAACAGCGGTTTATAAATAACACTCTGGAGTTTGACAGGCAGGAATTTGAAAATGACAGCCAACAATGGTTTGTTGTGGTCAATTGTCGTAGGGTTGATGAATTTCACATGACAAGTCAATTGCTTAATCACTGCACAGCTACAACAGAGACAAGGAAATAGTCTTTTTTTTCTGGAAAAAAAATGAAATGGTCTGGAATGAAGGCTCTGACATTGGCATGGATAGGATATAAAAAATAAAAAAAAAAGAACCTTAATTTCAATTCTTTTGTTAAGTTTTCAGAAATGTCTGTGGAAAAGTACGGAGCTCTGCACATGACTTGCAGGTAAGAAACAATTTACACATGGCAATATATATACAGTACTGTGCAAAAGTCTTAGGCCGCTAGTATTTTCCCCAACAAAAAATTGATTTAAGTCAGTTATTTCTATGTTTTGTTTTAGTGTGTCAGTAGTAAATATCAGTTTACATTTCCAAACATTATTTTTGCCATTAAATGTAATAATCCAATGAGATTTTTGTTTGCACAAGGAGTCTGAAAGCAGCCAGTGCTCCACACAGAGATCTGATCTCATCATCATCAGTCTGTCTGGAACAACATGAAGAAACAGAACAAACTGAGACAGACTCAATTCAGAAGAACTGTGGCAATGTCTCCAAGACGCTTCAAGAAACCTACCTGCAAAGCTACAGTACTGTGCAAAGTTTGAGGATGCCGTAAAAATAATGCCATAAATAGATTTTATCAATTAACTTCTATTAACTTAACTAAATTAAATTAAATTAATATTTTATATTTTTTGCTATTTTCAAAGTTTCTTGGTGTATTATTAAAGATAATAGTTTTCTACCATGCCATCACATTCATATCTAATCTGATTTCACCAAAAACATCTGTAAAAGTGTTGTTATCTTTTGACAGTCCCTTGACATACAGATCAGATGTGGTTTCAAAAGAACCCTGGAGATCAAATTTCAGATGTGGCGATTACTTACAGCCATCCGTCATCTCACAGACAACAAAGAGTTTGTGTACATCACGGCGTAATTGCATACACATGCCCAGTACGAGGAGTTACCTGATCTGTCAGCCTCACTTTCTCTCTGAAAAGCCAGTGTTTTTTTTGTTTTTCACCTTTTCTGATTTTGCTTAAACAATTTTTTTTTATTTATGTTCATACTCTTATGTACATGGAGATTGTGCCCTTTTAATCCAAGCCGTAACTGTAAGCTTTGATTTTATTTTCTTCCACGTGGTGTTTCCTTCACCACTGGCCCGTCACTTGGCCAACAGCATGCCACGCGTGCAAAGCAAGCACAGGAAATCTGTCCCCCAGGAGACGGCTAACAATGCTACGACCAAGCAATTCCCCTCCACACCTTTCGCGTGAGGGAACATAAACATATCACATATTCAGCCGCCATGTGCAATCAATTACAAGCCTTAATGAATGCCAGCCAGGAGTCACAATCTGGGCAAAAGTGTGTGCGTGTATGTTTGAACATCACTTCATCATGAACTCTAAGAAAATGAAGGTCCCGAAGGCTTAAAAAAACATATTACAAGTAACAAAAAGAAACTAGATTATGGTCTTAGTCTGATATCCAAACGATAGAGGTGAGAAAGAAACAAAGACAAAAATAGGATTCATGTGTGAATCAAGACAGACAGGCAGCAGGCGCTGCAACTCCCAAGGCACAAGTGTCAACCTTGTTGCTCATAAGGAAGCCATATGCATGCTGGGAGGAAGGAAGGAGGGCGGGTGTAACCCAGTCACTTCATGCAGGGTTGAAGTGTCCCTGCCAGTCTAACAGTGTTCAATGAGAGGCTCAAGAGACACGCAACAGGGATTTTCCTGAGGAGTTTCCATGGCCACAGCTTCCGAAATGCACCCAATAGTCATCAATTAGCCTGACAGATCTAAACTTGAATGCACATAAACTAAGACAGTGTTCAACACAGACTGTTCCTAATGGGGTTCGATAACCTTAACGGATACTAGCAAGATTCCAGCAAACCTAAGGACATGCATTTTAAAGCTATTAAAGGTTCAAAGAACAATTATGTCTACTTTGGCATGAATAATATAATTTTGCAGGGTAAAAAAAATATATTATGAATTTAAAAAATTATATACAATACACACATATTACAGCTTTGGTGAGCATAAGATTTTTTTTCAAAAACAAAAAAGATTGATCGATAAATAAATAGAAGACTAATATAAGTTACTTTAATTTATATATATATATATATATATATATATATATATATATATATATATATATATATATATATATATATAACAATTGCACCACATAATCATAGCTGTATTTCTTACAGTACATACCGTAAATTGCTCTTAACAATTACAATTCAATCCTGTGGTGACAGCCCCTATTAATTATCCGTAGGATTAGAGGGCAAAAGTAATCCAAAACCCTTTCTAAATAACATCCCAAGCTTCATCAGCTGATACATCTCTACTCATAAGGCTACAAATGTATCATTATTGAGATGAGCCTTGTGGGGCCTGACCTGAGATCAGTCCCAGATGAAAGGAACTGGAAGGCTCAGGAATTCATTTTCATATTGCAAATGGCCATCCTAATCAGTATGCCTAAAGTGCTTTCTAAAAGACGTGTATATCTTTGAGAGCTGCGAACTGCAATGTGAATATTTCTATACGCACATGACACCGGACAAGAGACCAGACTCGAACAGATTTGACTGACACCAGACTTGTGCTGTTGCTCGATCACTTTACGTTATGAATGAGAAGCTGATTTGCTAATCACAGATGACCTGGTAATGCAGCAAAGGACAGAGGTCACAACTGCATTGACCCTTGCTTTCTTTCTTTAAACACTTCCTGTTCCCTCATTTCTCACAGATGCACACGTACATGTACGCACACTTTCCTGTCAAGATGGATCCCCTTTCAAGGGGAAGGAGCTTTTAAATGATTTAGCACTATGATCCGGAGACATTCCAAGCAATTTCATACACCACTGATATTCACAATGCTGCTCTTAAGAAATGTCTCGGCATATGCTACCCCCACTGTTCAAACACACACACACACACACACACACACAATAGAAATTGTGACATTGGCGTGAGATATAAAAAAATAATGCAGGGGATTATGTCCTGATACTAGGCCTTATTTACTCATAGATGTATTAGGAAAAACACCTGCCTCCTACTCCAATAGGATCAAGAGATTAATCTTACTGAGACTTAATACATACAGATGGTCAGACATGAAAAATTAGAAAAATATGAATACATTCGTCTTGTATAATATGAAATATGATTCATCTGAGATTAAACCTTGATGCATTGGTGTACTTAACAAGGAGACAAAGTTAATTTCTTTATAGGCCAAATGTTGCTGGCAAGAATAATAATGATTCTTTGGGGAATATTATATAAATTAAACTTAAGTCGTCTTCTCTGTTTGCATATTAATGGCTGCGGGTTCAGGGCTGCTTTTGATTCATAGGCTGTCAGATCCTTGTGCAGCTGCCACACAAACATTTGACAGCTCGGAACACAACATTTATTTATTCAGCACAGAAACACACAAACCTTTAATGCTGGAAACCCCCTGCACAGCTCATAACAGGGGCCTTTATCAAAGGAAGATTACAGCTGAAGTACTGATCTCCTTTTACTTTACTGATCTAAATCTAAGATGCTGCAGTGACACTGATCTAATGCCATTGCTTACCCGTGGAGACTCACTGAGAACTGAGATTTATTGAAGTACTTTTTCAATAGAGCAAATATAGTATAAGTAGAAAACACAAAATTGCTTAAGGCACGCGCTTCTGATGGCAACGACCCCAAAATACGATGTTGAATATGATCCCATTACGAGGGAACACTTTCCTAAAATATAAAGGCAGCTACATATCATGTACAACAACCCAAATATTGTGTGCGGAAACTTGTGTGCAATATTATATTGACACCGTTGTCCCTTAAATTAAATAATTACCTTTTATATTATCTCTGCACTAAAGCAACTTATTAAAATATTATCTTATTTTCTAGTATATATATATATATATATATATATATATATATATATATATATATATATATAAACCTACAAAAAATTTGAAAAAAGTTACAAACTGTTTTTTTTTTCCATTTAATCAATATCTTCAGTAAACATATTAGACAGACCAAAAAAATGGTAACACTTTTTTTATACCTCTCATTACATTCTTACAAAGCCACTCTACCAGCACTCTTTCACCCAAAAGTCTTTGGTACCTGCACTCTGAAAAGTTAAAAGTGCATCTGTTTTACCTACATTCTGAAATGTGATCCAGTAGTGTTGCTTTGTGTGCCCCCTATACCCCTCCACCCATACCCCATGGGCCTCTACTTCCTGACAAAGGTCCTTCTAAATATCCTGAAGAGAGAAGGAGAGTTTAGAATGGGCTATGAGTAAGTGAGACAGACAGAAAGAAAGCACGAGAGCGAGAGGAAAGGAGATATGTGGCGTGCCAGGTAGTGCTCACAAAAAAAACGAGGAGGCCATTTAGATCACAGGCAACCGGAATGAGGGGAAGCAAGATGTCTGCGCCTGTATAATCAACATCCTAACTCTCCTAAACACATGCACACATCACCACAAAGGTGCTAGTTTTATGCAGACGCCACACTGCTGTTTTCAGTCCACACGAAAACCACTAGGACTGGCTCTCTTCTGTAACATGAAAGCACCTAAACTACAGCCTTTGGGCTGGATACAACATCCAACAAGAACTCAGTCCGGTGCCATTAAAAAAATCTGCCTAATAAAGTAATAACCAAGAAACAGAAACTAAAATATGTTATTTTAAATTGCCGCTAGGGGGCAACACTATCATTCAATTCAATGACTTCTGACTTGCCAATCAGAGACTAATACAGATCAGATTTGATGAAGAAAAACATACATTGCAAAAACAAAATCTACTATTAGAAATAAAATATGTAAAATAGAATATTGTAGAATAATATATTAAGTATATACATTTTGTTCAATGTTCAATTAATTTTTTTTCAATGAAGACCTTAGTTTTAGTCAATGTAAAATTAAATATAGACTATTTCTGGATAGCTTTTTTTTTTTTTTGTAGTTTCCCATTTGTTCTTTATATTTGTTTATTTCACCAATGTGATCAACAGTTACTATACTGTATTTCTCTTTGTGCAATGTAAGGCTTAGGCTTAAAAAAAAAGATTGTGTGCAATGTCATGTAAATATTTCTTCATAAGCAAGTTACATTAAGCAAGGTAATTGTGAAAACATTGCAACTAAACTTGAGTTGCAGTAGGAACATGCAATCAAAATTTTGTGTCTACTCCTATCATAATTATCAGAGGATTAAATAGTTACTGGTTTAGACATTTCATTTATGAAAATCTGCTCTTTGGTGTAAGGCCACCTGCGTGACAGACACAAATCATATCAAATGAAATTTAGCTCTTACTGCAAGCACACAGCCAAATCTGATTAACTGTGCTTACCTGAACATATTACAATAGCCCTTAATCAAGGACAGCAGGACAAAGCAGAAATAAGACATTTGAATCTGTGTGGGAGGCAAACGTGCTGCAAACTAATCTAATATCACACATAAACATACACAGTTCATGTGTGAATACTTTAACACCAGGTAGGTATTACTGTCAGGTATAGACATAAATGTAGTCACAGCTAAGACCAAGCACAGAGTCCCTGCTGAGAGAAAACACACCTCCAATGCATGCTGGGAGAAAGATTTCTGAGCACTAAAGCACACAGCCAGAAGGGATGGGAATCAGGATGGATGGACTGACATGGCACTGCCTCTAGAATCTTGACATTTCTTCCCATTTAAAATGATCTTTCATTGATTCTTGAGTACTACTGTAAAAGAAATCCAGAAAAATAGTGCACAATGTATTGTATTAATATAATCTTTTTTTATCTATATTTTGTATTTTGAACTTCATTGTGCTGTATTTTAGGGTTAACAGAGATGTCCAGAGATATTATTATTATAAGTATTATTAGTATTATTACAGTGTAGAACAAGACTGCATACAAAACTATAAAATCTTTAAATGAAAATGTTTGTATTGAGTGATTGTATTCCAATTATTTCAATATTAATATATACAGTCAATGAGTCAACACTGTCAGATATTAAAAACTATATATGTCAAATATTAATCAATATTGTCAAATCTAGCATTGGCTCCATGAGTGAATGAACTGGGACCAAAGCCTACAGAATGGTTTCAGATTTTCAGCTCCATCTATTTAACATCCACTATTGAACTATGTTTAAGAGGAAATTAAAACAGAAAAAAATATCTAAAGAAACATTTGTACATTTGGGTTAATTTTTTACACATCTTTATATGATGTGATGGATATGAACAGAAGTCAGTCTGTTCTGTCAGCATGGTGGGGGAAACAAAATAGGCTAGAGTGAATATTTTAAAGTAACTAAAAGCAATTCAAGGTACACATGAATATTTCATCACACACATCTTGATATCTCTGAGACTAATTTGTTTGAAGCTTGTGAAAACATTAGGGAAATTGGTAAAGGGCCTATATGTTTGGGGATGGTAAACCCATCCACACCAACAGTGAATATATCTGAATTTGAAAAACTGTTGATGAAGTAGGCTACTGTTTCTAAATGTCATTCTAAATGTCGTTTTTTTCTTTTCTTTTTTTGTATTGTAATTATATTTACATGTTCTAAGTAAAGAAAGAAAAAAAGAAAGAAAGAAAGAAATGTCAGTTCCGGTCTGATTGCTTGATGGATAAGTGTGTATGTGTGCACGTTGTGCGTTCCAAACAAATGCACTTACTGCAAACGCAAAGCAATCAGTCGAAGTTGTTTCCTCACGCGCCCACCGAGCGCGCTCATGCCGGTGGAGACAACGCGTGTCCTATAAAGACACAAAAAATAATTTTTACATGCTCGTCTAATCAAAGGCAGCTCCGCTCATCTCCGCCGAGATTTTCCGCCGATCAGAGTGCTCTGGTTGCATCTCCAAGCGCGACGAGCTAACCTTTGCGTCTGCCAAGAAATGTGATGAATTTTTTAAGTACAGCTGTTGACCTATTATTGAGACGGAGAGACGCCACAGGAGACACTCCGCGCGCCCGCTCTTATGGAACGGGTTATTCCATCAGTGTTTACAAGTTCGCGCTCAAAAAGAAACACACGTGGAAAAGCAGCGGTAAATCAAAATAATTCCACAAATGCTGTTCTGTGCCGTTATCTTCAACAAAATGCCAATCAAACAAAGACCCGTGGAATTATCCTTTCATAATTTGCGAGTAAAATAGTGACAACAACAGAGAAACAATCACTACGAAGCGTTTGAGTAGCTTGTTAATGCGCTCATGAATAAATTATGCTGGAGATAATGGGTTTATGTTTTAATAATTCATCCTAGTATTTATAAAACTGCGCTATAATATGTCATATAAATGTAACGGCATTCACGAAATTAGCTTGACAAAGGTAGGCTACATACTATAGGCCTATTTATATAGGCCATATATATATATATATATATATATATATATATATATATATATATATAGGCTATATATATTTTTTTTTTTTCATATATTTTTCTGAATTCGATATTTTATCAGGTATAGAAATTGAAAAATGAATAAACATTTAAAAAAAATAATAATAATCCAGTAAACTGTCTCAGGTTACAAATGTAACCATGGTTCCCTGAGTAGGGAATGAAACACTGCGTCCTTTAGGAGTCACTGTGGGGAACACCTCGTCGTGACCCATGTCTGAAGCATACATTGAAAAAACACCGGCGACAGCCTCTGACATCACTACTGGCGCGACTATAAACAAGCACCGGGAGAACACGTCATTCACTTCTTCGTCTGAATCTTGCGTCCGAAGCATGGCAAGGAGCTAGAGGACACAGTGTCTCGTTCCCTACTCAGGGAACCATGGTTACATTCGTAACCTGAGAGGTTCACTTTCAAGGGAACTTCGAACTGCGTCCTCTAGGGGGAACAGTATCCCACGCCGCCATGCTGAGGGGAGTGCAGGCCAGAATCATGGCGAGCAATAAGTACCAACTCTGCCCCTGGGACATTTAGACGGCTGTCTGTGACAGTACCCCTTACGGCCAAAGGCCTAAGCTACATACCCAACTTAATTGTTAGGGCCTCGGCCCAGGGTAGAACTGAAGGCTGGGAATCAGGAAAGATTCCTTTAAAGGGATACGGCTATGAACCTAGCATTTTATACCTTTTATATTTAAGTCTTGCCTGTCACACAGGGGCTGCCGCTAGCTTTCGCATGAGCTTGCTGAAAGAGCTGTCTCAACAGTTTTCTAGTAGCAACATCCTGTTTTAGATAGGTATCCGAGGATACATGGGTGGAGTGGCGCCCAAGATGAACGGGGCTTTAACCGACTCAAGAAAAATGAGTTAGATTTGGCTGTGGAAAAGTTGCGTCAGCAAACTGAGCAAACGCGCTTGGATTTAGAACATCAACTCGAGGTGATTCGCGAGAGTACAATTACATCTCGACCTGGAGTGCATCCTGAGTTGGTGTTAGATTCTCAGCAGCTTAGCCCTTATTTTGACGTGTTGGGAAATTTGCGACTGCTGCCGAAGTTTTCGGAGAGCGATCCAGATTCTTTTTTTCTGCTATTTGAAAGGGTTGCAGATGCACGTAATTGGCTGGCCGCAGCTCGTGCTTTGATGCTTCAGTGCGTGTTAACTGGTAAAGCTCAAGAGGCCTATTCAGCATTAACCACAGCAGATAGTCAAGATAATGCAAAGGTGAAAGCTGCCGTGTTGAAGGCATATGAACGCATTCCAGAATATTACAGACAAAGATTTAGATCTTGGAAAAAAGGACCAAAGCAGAGCCATCTAGAATTTGTGCGGGATTTAACGACTCGCTTTTCTTGATGGTGTGCGTCTGCTGAGGTCACTGATTTTGAAAGTTTATGGGAACTCGTTATATTGGAACAATTTGAAGACTCAGTTCCCGAACGTGTTGCCACATATATCAGTGAGCAAAGGGCAAAAACTGCAGCTGAAGCAGCTGCGCCGGCTGATGATTTTGTGTTGATACATAAACATGCATTTGTTGAACACAGGGTTCCAACGAATTATATAGGGACTGGGATGAGTACAAATGCTTGATGTTTCGTCTTGTACAAATAGAGTTTTTCAGTTCGATGGTGGTGGTGGTTCACGTGAAGTGGATAAATGTTGCAACTATTGTCATAAACGCGGTCATTGGGAGGCTGACTGCTACATGCTTAAGGCTCATAAGACAAAATTTGTTCCAGGTTCTCAGGTGAAAGGGGCAGGCTTGGCTGCGCCTGGGAATCTGACCACAGGAGATTCTCGGTAACAAGTTGACAGGTGCTCAGGTTTGGCCTGATGTTATTCCGCCCATTGCTGCCGAGGCGGTGCCGCGGTTGATTAATGCCAACGGGATTTTCCTGAGGCATTTGCAGCCTGCGCTGTAACCCGCGCTATGGCGCGTACCAACACTGAGCATGAATCTGTTTTTCACACTGGTAAATGTTGTCATTGCCTTTGGCCGATTTCCCTGTATCTCTTTCCCATAGTGAGTTGGTGGTGGAGCAGCAATTAGATCCTTCACTGACAGTGTTGTATGATCAGGTCAGGCCTGACGGGGAGGTTGAGGACAGCACCTGTGGATATTTTCTGCAGAATTCTCTGTAGGTGAGAAAATGGACTTCGCACAGGGGTAACGTTGTTGGGGATCCTATCTTCCAGCTTGTTCTGTCAGCTAAGCTAAGGCAGTCAGTGTTAAAATTTGCACACAATGAGTCGGGACACTCGGGTGTAAAGAACACATATGATCGTTTGTTGAGACATTTTTTTTGGCCTTGTTTAAAAAGAGATGTTTCCTTCTATATTAAAACGTGTCATATGTGTCAGCTGACGGACAAGCCTAACCAAGCTTTGAAACCTGCCCCACTGTATCCCATTCCTGCTGTTAATCAGCCATTCGAGCGTTTGATTATGTGTTGGCCCTTTACCACGATCAAAGTCTGGTGCTGTCTATTTATTAACGGTGATGTGTCAGAGCACACGCTATCCAGCCGCATTTCAGTTGCGTATGATTTCAGCTAAGTCAGTAGTCTGTGCTCTTTCTCAGTTTATTTCAATTTTTGGTATTCCAAAAATACTTCGGTCTGACCGAGGGTCAAACTTCTGTTTTCATGTATTTGCGCAAGTTTTAAAACAACTTCGAGTTCAACACAATCAAGCCAAGTGTGGAAGGTTCTAGGTCAGAGTGTGTGTCTGAGGAGATCACGTTGGGGGATTCTATTCCTGGGGAACCGGATTATGACTGTGGTATGCCAGAGCAACAATTGTAGATTGGGCGTTTTAAGAACTCTGAGGCCCTAGCTAATATGGAAAAGTTGTTGGCTCATTTGTCTGTGCAGCGTTTTTTGTGCAGAATTAGCAGATCTCAGGCGTAATCTACGGGCTTAAGGCTCCCCTCCTGTTTTTTTTTTCCCCAAACTCTTAATTTGCTTCCTAGGGGCATGGGTTGCTGAGCAAGGGAAGTGGAAAAGGGGGTGCTGAACTGTGGAACCGGGATAGGAATGATCATTGTCAAGTAAGAGGGGTTTGTTGATTTATTTAGCTTTGTTTATTAATCATCTTCTTTTTATTTTCTTTATTGAATTATGAATTGAGTTGCTAGTAATATGTTGATGACGGGATTCCCTTTGGGACCCTGGTCTTATGGGGGGGGGGGGGGTGATGGCCTGTTTCCTTGTGTCTGGTTTGTTCTGTGTTGTAGGGGGCGTGGCTATCATTTGTCAGTGAGATTGGGGACACCTGGGCCCAGGTGTTTCACACCTTCATAAACCTACCACTCTCTTTGTTAAGGGAGAGCCCTTCTCTCCCGTGCACTAATTGCTTTGTTCATGCAACACGCAACAGTATATGTTCCATTCATCCAAACATGCACGTCTTTCTACTGACCTTACTGATTTTCACACTTCATGGTTGTATTATGTTATGTTAGTTGTTGTATCTGTGTTTTGTTTAGTTAACCCTTATGCGTTGTTGGGGACGTTTTCGTCCACTAGGGGGTAAAGTTGAGTCTTATTTTGGCCACAACTTTCTGTGTTTGAGCTAATGGAATGATTTTTGGTGACAAATCTTATTTTGACCCATATTTTGGGAAAATGCTTTGAAATTTTTCAAAAACAGTACACTGTGGGCAAATTCACTACCCTTTTGTTATGTTCGTGGATGAAAACATCCACTAAATTAAACTGCTGTAAAAATGTATCAGATAAATTTTTTTTTTTTTTTGCATAAATCTATTAATCAACCTCAGCCCTGATCAAAACCACCAAATGTTTAAAAAAAAAAATCCAAGATTTTAACTCTTTAATTACCAAGTTCATAAATAATGTCACTGATTTGGGGAAAAAACACACAAAATTACATATTTTCAATATAAAAAGTGATTGTGGACTGGATATTTTTTTTTACCTTTTATCACAGTCTTGGGCATGTCAAAGATTAGTAACAAGATTGGCTTTGATGCATTGTTAGTTTTTGTGCAGCATTAGATTTAAATTTCTTCTCCCTCATTTACTGTTCGTGGGTGTTTTTGCCCCATTGACTTCCCTTATAACTACATTTTTTGATTGCAAAGCCATGACACCATATAATCATGCATTCTTGGTTGTTGGTGGTTTTCCCTGTTGGGAAGAGGTAACATTTGTTATTTTTTACAGTTGATCACTAGGTGGGACCATTAACCCATTACATAGGCCTGTGCAAAAAAGGCTTAGTTTCTGGCTTGTGTATGGAGTTATATGGAGTATATGGAGTATGTGTAAGAGAGGGTGTGAGAGAGACCTTTGTGCACTTACCTTGATGTATCTGAAAAAATCCAAATATGCACCTCATGCTCTCAGAACTACATGGAGTAAACAATAAAAAAAGAAGTGTGTTTATGCACCTGCTGTCTTTTGATGGTTAAAAGTACGGATGGCCTATGTGTGAAATGCTCATCTTTTCTTGATGGTAAAGCCAGTTTAAAACCTTAAAATCCTGTAAAAAAAAATCTACTTTGCATCAAATTTATGAACATAATGTATTATGAACCAAAATGCAATACCAACTTCAAATAAGCTGCAGCTCGCTGGAGGGGTCAAGCTGCATAATCATTTCTAAAACTTTGGTACAAGTCAAGCCCTTTCTCGTGTTGCTTGCTGCTCTTCTCACCATTAAATGACCAGCACGATGCAAGTGTTTAAATCCACATACTTCGCTTTTGTTTAGTCTATTCGCTTTTTAAGTCTGACGTCACGTAGCAGCGCTTCCGTGTCCAAACGCTCTATCAGTTACCACGAGAAAACAACAAAAGGTGCTAATATAAACTCACAATGTGATAGAATACTAGAGAAAAAGTTATAATCTTAACCTTTAACTCCATACCGAAGTCCCAGATAGCCAGACAATGAAAATATAAATATAAAAATAAATATATAAAAATTATTTGTGTTTGGGACGCTGTGAGCATGGAGACTGTTTCTCTAAAACTGTAAGTTTGAAAGCGTTTAGCTTAAATTATTAATATGAATAAACAGTGCTCATAAATGGCTGCTGAGGTCATATTCTCAAGTGAAGCGAGTTGAGGCCTGGACCCGGAAACAGCGCTTCTTACATCATCACTTAACAACCAAATACTTTCACCACCATTAAAAGGCAGCAGGTGCATAAATACACTTTTGTTTACTCCATGTAGTTCTGAGAGCTGAGGTGTACATTTTGATTTTCTCAAATACATCAAGGTAAGTGCACAAAGGTCTCTCTCACACACTCTCTCTCTCTCTTTCTCACACACACACACACACACACACACAATATATAATATGCTGTTATACTCCATATAGCTTCATATACAAGTCAGAAACTAAGCTTTTTTTGCACAGGCCTATCTAAAGGGTTAATGGTCCCACCTAGTGATCAACTGTAAAAATAACAAATGTTACCTCTTCCCAACAGGGAAAACCACTAACAATTAAGAATCTTTCACACACACAAACACTATAATTTGCTGTTATACTCCATATAACTCCATATACAAGTCAGAAACTAAGCCTTTTTTTGCACAGGCCTATCTAAAGGGTTTATGGTCCCACCTAGTGATCAACTGTAAAAATAACAAATGTTACCTCTTCCCAACAGGGAAAACCACCAACAATCAAGAATCTCACACACACACAATATATAATATGCTGTTATACTCCATATAGCTTCATATACAAGTCAGAAACTAAGCTTTTTTTGCACAGGCCTATCTAAAGGGTTAATGGTCCCACCTAGTGATCAACTGTAAAAATAACAAATGTTACCTCTTCCCAACAGGGAAAACCACTAACAATTAAGAATCTTTCACACACACAAACACTATAATTTGCTGTTATACTCCATATAACTCCATATACAAGTCAGAAACGAAGCCTTTTTTTGCACAGGCCTATCTAAAGGGTTTATGGTCCCACCTAGTGATCAACTGTAAAAATAACAAATGTTACCTCTTCCCAACAGGGAAAACCACCAACAATCAAGAATCTCACACACACACAAACACTATAATTTGCTGTTATACTCCATATAACTCCATATACAAGCCAGAAACTAAGCCTTTTTTTGCACAGGCCTATCTAAAGGGTTAATGGTCCCACCTAGTGATCAACTGTAAAAATAACAAATTTTACCTCTTCCCAAAAGGGAAAACCACAAACAATCAAGAATGCATGATTATATGGTGTCATGGCTTTGCAATCAAAAAATGTCATTATAATGGAAGTCAATGGGGCAAAAACAGCCACGAACAGTAAATGAGGGAGAAAAATATAAATCTAATGCTGCACAAAAACTAAAAATGCATCAAAGCCAATGTTGCTACTAATCTTTCACATGCCAAAGACTGTTATAAAAGTTTTTTTTTTTTTAATCCAGCCACAATTACTTTTATATTGAAAATAAGTCATTTTATGTGTTTTTCCCCCAAATCATGACATCATTTATGAACTTGGCAATTAAAGAGTTAAAATCTTGGATTTTTTTTAAAAAACATTTGGTAGTTTTGATCAGGACTGAAGTTGATTAACAGATTTATGCAAAAAAATGGAAAAAAAATTGAATGTGATATATTTTTACAGCAGTTTAATTGAGTGGATGTTTTCATCCCGAACATAACGAAAGGGTAGTGAATTTGAACAATGCACAAGGGTTAATAAAATCCATTTTGTGGTTTAAAACTGCGTCCTTCTATTTTTGTAATGGCTTTAGAGCCAGGTCATGACAGATAAACAGAGAAAGATCACTCTTACTGGTTCTTTCAGATGCACGCTTCAAACAGAACAGTCAGTGAAGACAAAGAAGAGAATGACGTGTTCTCTTGTTTATAGTCGCGCCGGTAGTGACGTCAGAGGCTGTCGCCGGCCAACAAGTTGGTGTTTTTTCAATGTATGCTTCAGACACAGGTCACGACGAGGTGTTCCCCATAGCGACCCCTAGAGGACGCAGTTCGAAGTTCCCTTGAAAGGGAACACAAGTTACTAGAAAAGTCATGGGGTCTTCAAATCTTATAATAGACAATGGGGAGTCAAAACATTAAACTGTTGACATGGACCATTATCCTGTATCCTGTATAAAAATGTTACGGTCGGTGGCTTGGTCTGTCTGTTTTCTTTGTTTAGTCCCTCCCTTGTTTTTTCTTGGCGTTGCGCTTTCCTTTTGGAGCGTGTATGTGCTCTATCTCTCTCTTAGGTGGACGCACCTGTTTGTGATTTGAGTCGCTGATTGATACTGTATAAACGTCAACGAGGAGGAGAAAGGAGATGAACAGATCTTGTGGGCTAGTCAGCAAACAAGCGTTTCTTTATTTGTATTTAGTTTTCTTTTTTTTGTTTGCTGTTGTCTGTTCTGTATAATTCCGTTCCTGGGTCGGTATGTTCGTTATTATTGTGACATCTGTTGGGAGTGAGTGAATAAACAGATTTGCGCGACTTCGCTATTTATTCGTTTTTGTTTATGCTACGTAGATCTCTTCCCTCTGAGCTGATATTTTTATGAGAGGTCGTAACACACGGGTCACGACGAGGTGTTCCCCATAGCGACCCCTAGAGGACGCAGTTCGAAGTTCCCTTGAAAGGGAACACAAGTTACTAGAAAAGTCATGAGGTCTTTAAATCTTATAATAGACAATGGGGAGTCAAAACATTAAACCGTTTACATGCACCATTATCCTGTATAAAAATGGCATTATTCACATAAATTGCTTGTTGTCCACATTATTTGCAAGTGAACTGACCTGAAATTCACTTTGTAGTTCAGACTTGTACACTTGACCTTCATCGAAAAATGTATTCACTCTGTTGTGAGCACTTGTACACTTTTACATCCAAATTGGAACAGGACCACAAATGTCCGATGCAGCAGGGCCAGGTCACAGCTCAAAGGCACATATGAACATGGTCAGAACAATTCCCAACCGGACTTATTTGTCGACAGATCTTCTGACATGACCCAAATGAATCCCAAAACCCTGCAGTAGCCCCTCGGAATCAGCTGGGCCTGTTGACTAGCCTGATTCAACCAGCTGGGACGTCTGGAGTCAAAATCACACTGTTAGTTCAAGAGGAGAAGGAAGGGCCAGCTGGATGTGAGAGAAAGAGGGGACAAGTACAGTCACCAGCCTCATGTAGCATTCCCCTTACACTAGTGACAACACGGAGAATGTGAGAGGAAGAGAGAGCGAGATGGCCCTTGAACAGACACACAGATTGGCCCTTAGGAACTAACTAGAGAGAAATGCCAGACAGAGTGAAATATGATGTTTTCACTTTGTCAAAGGATTTTCAGACTCCTACAGAGTCATCTTATGAATGTAGCCTATTTAGTTTTAAACTCTGCCAGGGATGTTGATTAAATGTTTTATCAACCAACAGATGAATCAGTTGTGCATTTGCATTCTGGTGGAGGAAGTGTGAGAGCATCAACAAGAGATAAACAGAAAAGGAGAGAGCAAGCTATAAGTAAAATATCTCTGGCAGCCAACAAATGCAGAACAAAAGGAACAATTTGCATACAAATCAAAGTTTATAATCTCAGTCTCCCTGTGCCTGTTGTTGTGCATTCATAAGCACAGATGCCTTCAGAGCCCTAAGAGAATAGGACACATCTATTCGCTGATACAGGCCAAATGTTGATTTCATCATAAAATGAGGAGGGAGAAAGAGGTGAGAAAGGCACAGCAAGGCAGACAGAAAGAAATGAAGAGAGAACGAGACAAGTGAAAAGTGGTTTCCTTTCTGTTTACGGTCCTGAGCATGAAATGAGATGAACATTCAAGCATCACAGTCAAATTAACACTATGCTCTCTCTTTCCATCTGCAAACACTCAGCGATAAGAAATTAACTGGAAGGAGAATTGCCAGGTGAGATATGCAGCAGAAATCGTTTTTGAGAGAATTCAGGCTGTTCGATTTCAATGCTATGTCCTCCAGCCTTCTCCTATGAAGAGCCCACATCAATATCCTGTCGACTTTAATCCCTTCACTGGAGGAAAAGAGAGTCGTCAAGAAGAGTTAGAGGAAATCCGGTTGCGAACTGCAGGCCTGCTGAAGCTCAATAAACCCCACCGAGGACACATCAAAGAGTGCGAAGGCTTAAGTCTACCAGCAGAGGGCACACTTACTCAGGTTTTGATTCACAGATAAAAATAAATCCCTCACGCCTCTATGTACACTCATTTGGTAATATTACTACCACGGTTTATATCAAACGATGACCATTATTTAAATTTCAGGGGCAAATTATGGATGACCACAAACTTTGAATGTGGTGTACAGCAGTATCAGACAGACTGAAAAAATAAATAAATAAATAAATAAATAAAAAATAAAAAAGCTGCTACACACAAAGGCATAAGACAAATGATTCAAAACTGCAAACAAACGACTAAAACGCTCATACTGAGACATAAAGGTCACAGAGAAATACGAGTGTCATAATCCTCCTATGGAAAATTTTACAATAGACTTAGCTACACAAGTACAGTCAGCTACATCAACTAGGACTGTGGACTGGAAAGAAACTAACAGCTCTTGTACCAAGTCATGAGCTGCTAACCAATGAGGAGAGAGCAACTTATAAGGATCCAACTGTCCAGAGAGAGAAACAGGCCCAAATTGTTTCAATACATCAGAGGATGCAATGGAGGAGATACAACAAAAGGTGAGATTGAATATCTTTTAACATCAATCTTAAAAATAAATATATTTTTAAAATATGTGGGTCATCAAGACATATTCAAGAGCAAGATCATTTTAGGGTGGTGTTGTGAAACATTTAATTTCATCATGTATTTTCACAACTACACCAGCAGAGAGAAGACCTTTCCTTTCTTTGAGTCACTGAATCTGGTCCAGCCTTTATGTCAAAATAATGAAAAACATGAAAGTACATGAGAACACTGACTAATCATATATATATATATATATATATACTACAATTGGTATTCTTAGGTTTGTAACAACAGCAGAAGCCTTTTTGTTGCAAAATAGAACCCTTTTTATAAGGTCCTATGGAGAAGATGCTTTGAAAGTGATATGTAGGACCTTAATAATGTTATAAATAACCTTTATAATAACATATTGTTTTCATTAATATTAGTTTATTTGTATTATTAATATTAGTACTATAAATATATATATATATATATATATACATGTCCTTCTAAAAAAATTAGCATATTGTGATAAAGTTCATTATTTTCCATAATGTAATGATAAAAATTTAACTTTCATATATTTTAGATTCATTGCACACCAACTGAAATATTTCAGGTCTTTTATTGTTTTAATACTGATGATTTTGGCATACAGCTCATGAAAACCCAGAATTCCTATCTCAAAAAATTAGCATATCATGAAAAGGTTCTCTAAACAAGCTATTAACCTAATCATCTGAATTAACTAATTAACTCTAAACACAGGCAAAAGATTCCTGAGGCTTTTAAAAACTCCCAGCCTGGTTCATTACTCAAAACCGCAATCATGGGTAAGACTGCTGACCAGAAGGCCATCATTGACACCCTCAAGCAAGAGGGTAAGACACAGAAAGAAATTTCTGAACGAACAGGCTGTTCCCAGAGTGCTGTATCAAGGCACCTCAGTGGGAAGTCTGTGGGAAGGAAAAAGTGTGGCAAAAAACGCTGCACAATGAGAAGAGGTGACCGGACCCTGAGGAAGATTGTGGAGAAGGACCGATTCCAGACCTTGGGGGACCTGCGGAAGCAGTGGACTGAGTCTGGAGTAGAAACATCCAGAGCCACCGTGCACAGGCGTGTGCAGGAAATGGGCTACAGGTGCCGCATTCCCAAGGTCAAGCCACTTTTGAACCAGAAACAGCGGCAGAAGCGCCTGACCTGGGCTACAGAGAAGCAGCACTGGACTTTTGGACAAATTTTGCATGTCATTCGGATATCAAGGTGCCAGAGTCTGGAGGAAGACTGGGGAGAAGGAAATGCCAAAATGCCTGAAGTCCAGTGTCAAGTACCCACAGTCAGTGATGGTCTGGGGTGCCATGTCAGCTGCTGGTGTTGGTCCACTGTGTTTTATCAAGGGCAGGGTCAATGCAGCTAGCTATCAGGAGATTTTGGAGCACTTCATGCTTCCATCTGCTGAAAAGCTTTATGGAGATGAAGATTTCATTTTTCAGCACGACCTGGCACCTGCTCACAGTGCCAAAACCACTGGTAAATGGTTTACTGACCATGGTATTACTGTGCTCAATTGGCCTGCCAACTCTCCTGACCTGAACCCCATAGAGAATCTGTGGGATATTGTGAAGAGAAAGTTGAGAGACGCAAGACCCAACACTCTTGATGAGCTTAAGGCCGCTATCGAAGCATCCTGGGCCTCCATAACACCTCAGCAGTGCCACAGGCTGATTGCCTCCATGCCACGCCGCATTGAAGCAATCATTTCTGCAAAAGGATTCCCGACCAAGTATTGAGTGCATAACTGAACATAATTATTTGAAGGTTGACTTTTTTGTATTAAAAACACTTTTCTTTTATTGGTCGGATGAAATATGCTAATTTTTTGAGACAGGCATTTTGGGTTTTCATGAGCTGTATGCCAAAATCATCAGTATTAAAACAATAAAAGACCTGAAATATTTCAGTTGGTGTGCAATGAATCTAAAATATATGAAAGTTTAATTTTCATCATTACATTATGGAAATTAATGAACTTTATCCCAATATGCTAACTTTTTGAGAAGGACCTGTATATATATATATATATATATTCCTCTATTTGCCTAGTCTTATCTTGTAGCCTCTATTAGGGTTTAAAAACAGCATGTTATGTCAATTAGGTACTTTTATTTTTTATTGAAATGTGAAATTGTAACAAAAATGTCAGTGCTCTAATAGCTGTTATAATCTGAATCCATTAATAAATTAAAATTGGCACTGAACATGAATAAATACTTGAAAAAAAAAAGATGCAATGGAAACAAAGTTCCAGTTTGCACTGTCCTCTATGATGCCTTTAAGTCCATCAATATATCAATATGTGTAATTGTGTATATTTTGGTGTAATTGAATAGCAATTTCTCTCTGCAGATGATGATGAGGTTGTTGGATGTGACAGCATCTGAAATGCACAACTGAATTTAGAGTTACAATGTGTCTCTTCCATTTATGTAAAAACAATTATGCTCATGAAGATCAAAAGTAGTCAAAATGGACAGTATATGAGCCAGTATGTGTGTACAATGTTAAAAGGTGAAAGTGATATAAAGTCATGAATGAGTATTTTCGGACTGGTTATGTTTATAGATGAAGCCAAGTGAAAAGTATTTAAACAAAAATCTATCAATATGGATGGGGGAGGCTGATCAGAGCTGATTACACTTAGCTACATTGTTGAGCAACAGACAACCAATAATAAACTATACAATTATTACCGCACTATGCTCATGTGCTTTCTTTTTTACAATTAAATGTGAACAGTGTTGAAGATGGAACAAGAACGCACCGGGTTAAGAACACAGTTTCAAGTGTTTAAAACCGACAGGCCTGATTTAATTTAAGAAAACAAGCCTCTCCGAGTTTCTACGTGGTGCGCGTGCACTCACATATCTCTCGCTCCCGCTGGCGTCTCCTATTTCACTGCTTTGCCGAATTCTTGGATCCGCTGCGCAGTCTCAGCTCATGCCCCAGCATCAGAAAAGTGCGTGTGCAAGCAGAACCAATTCCATAAACCACGAAAGCAGGATGTGTAGCTGAGGAAAAGAGAACATTTGCAGTGCAGTCGGACAAACCTGGAGCTCGGAGAACACGTTGTAAAGGCCTTTTCGTCAACTTATACTCAACACACGGACATCTCCGAACCGGGCCAAAATGATGTGCTTTAAGTTTGTCAGCTGTAGGCATGTTGTCCTCAAAGTTTTCCTCCTACAGTTTCTTGCTTCCTTGCAAACTTTTGCTGCGCCCTCACCCATCATAAAGTTTCCAGGCGATGATACTTCTTTCACAGACAAAGAAGTGGCTCTGGTGAGTGTATTTTCAACTCATTTCATATTTTTCATGAAAGCAGTTAGGGTTTATTTATTTTATTATTATTATTTATATATTTCTACCCAACTTTTGGCTTTTATTCACTGTTGAAATATCTATGGAAAATGTAAAGCACAAATACACCATATGTTTACATGGTGTTTGGGAAAATGTGTAATGTGTGACATAACCCACCACCACCCCTCTCTATGTCTGTTTTTCATTGTTTCCTCACTTTTCTTTTTCACAGCACTACTTAAATAAGTTCTATGGCTGCCCAAAAGACCGATGTAATCTGATGGTGTTGAAGGACACACTGAAGAAGATGCAGAAGTTTTTTGCTTTACCTGAGACAGGAGATATTGACCAGAAGACAGTAGAGATCATGAAGAAACCCCGATGTGGAGTTCCTGATGTGGCCAATTACAATTTCTTTCACAGGAAGCCCAAGTGGGGACAGAAGAACGTTACCTACAGGTGTGTTTTTACCTCAAACAGTGCTGAACTGTACATCTCCTTACTGTTTGTCAGTCACTTTAACCCTTTAAAAAAATATATATTATTTACAATCCTGTCAATATCAAATAATCCATTATATTATATCTTTGTAGTTTGAGAGTGAGAGTTTTGTGGTTACAAAAAGATTTATAAAAAGAAACGGGAACCATATTTGTGTCAGTCATTAAGACAATCTAAAGAATGTCTTCAGCAGGACCTTTGTGGCTACTGTATATTGGAGGTGAAGTTTAAAAAGGAGCAACAGATCTGATTTTATTAGGTTATAAAGTTGTGCTGACTACAGGAAATGCAAGAAATGTTTGGCCATGAGAGAATATTTACTGTCATTGAAGGAATTGGCCAATAATCAAACACAAAATAAGTGATCAATAGTCTTTTGTAACAAAAAGGACAGAGTTGGGATCTTGAAGATATTTACTGGCATACATGTCCTGACAGTGTTTAGTGAGTCATGACCACAACTGTTGCTTTGCCTGTAAAAAAATTTCAGACCACATACACAGACCTGTGGAAGAAATGGCTCAGCCTTAGATTTTCTGCCAGTGTCAGCCTTGCTAATGTAACAGATATTTAGATTTAATATTGAGCCTTCTTAGAGAAGTTTATATTAGGCGTAGCACCTCAATAAATGTTAATTAATATTAAAAAGCACAAACAATGTCAATAGTAAATGCAATAAAAAAAAATTACAATTAATTTGCCATTGCAGACAGTTATCATTGCAGAATTGTGTGCTGTTCTATACACTGTGTGAAGCTGTAACCAGCTGTGACTGTCGCAATTGGTTTGAGTTTGAAACCTCAGGATGCTCCCTTCAGTCTGTGAATGTGCTGTATTGAGGTCACATCTAGGTTTCACAACTCATGTATTCCAGTTATTTTGTCCACTGAAAAAAAGAAAAAGAAAAAAAAACATTTTCAGTGTTCAGTGTTTCATCAGTTGAACAGATATCTATCCCTTGCTGCCTTGTAGAATGCTATTGTCCTATATACAGTGCTGTGGTTTGGCACTAGATAGCAGAACATTACTACTGAATGTTTCTAAGATACATGGTCTAGTAACCGCCTCAAGTACAGTTAGCATTTGCTAGTTGGTTTGATAAGTGTGCACCTGCAAAGAACATTATGTGTTTCATTAAGTTTTTTCATTTAAATATACAACCGAGGCTTCCAAACTATGGCGAGAGCTGTGATGAGCATTCAGCCCCTGTTGTTACTGCACATTGTAAAAGGCTGTTACTTTTGTCAGAGGCTAGCAGTGTCTCCTGTGTCTTCCAGGGTGGTCAGCATAACAGTGTTTCACCCCATGCTGTTCTGGGACTGTTTAAGATCTTTGGAGATTCTCTTACTGATTATAAGTAGAGAACCTTTTTAGTTTTTTGCACCTGCCAAATATGTTTGATGGTGGTCCATTTTTCTGTAGGGACCATTTCAGACTGCCTTGTAATGCCAGAACAGGTTTGGATTTGACAGTCATAGTTTTGGTTTGAAGCAGAGCTCCCTCCTTAGGAGAAAGAAACCAGACAATGCAGGTGATGAGTGGAACCTGCTAATAGTTAGATGATGATTGGATTTAACTGGGAACTTAGACATCCCCTTTCTTGATGAAAAAAGAGTTTGTGGCAAAACATTGGCATAGGAAGCATCCAAAGGTTTATTGCATACGTTACTTGAGTCAGATGATGCCATTGTGAAACATGACAAGTGGCGACTTTTTGCCTGGGCTTATGTATTCCTAATCATATGTATTCTAGAGCCACTCAAGTCATGAGGAAAAAAAGCAAATGCAGTACCTGCTTATCTGCTATAACAATATGCCAAACAATTCTGTTAATGAGTTACATAAACATTAAAAAAAAATACATAAATAGGTAAAAACACAGGGCATCATATACATTTATGCATTTAATTTTCTTGAAAATATGGAATAATCAACTGGAAAGTATAGTTTAAAAAGGCAATATTGTTTTCTTCTTCTGCAGGATCTTAGGGCACACCCCAGATCTGGATGAAGAAACAGTTGATGATGCTTTCTATCGTGCATTTAAAGTCTGGAGTGATGTCACACCTCTGAAATTCACCAGGATTATGGATGGAGAAGCTGACATCATGATTAACTTTGGCCGAAATGGTATTTGAGAAAATAATTTGGTCCATGTCTTTCTGTAATATGTTTCTGTACACAAGTTTCTGAACTACTGTGGTGTAAATGTACACACCTCAGATTCATTTTTTTCCCCTAATCACAGCTTATACATTTAACTGCTAAGTCACAGACTAACCGCAGTCACTCCAGAAAATCTTAAGTATGGAGTTTCCTGCACCAGAGATTGATTTAAATTGTGGTCTTTGGAAATACCATCATGACTGCACAAGGCAATTACAAAAAATGCTAACAGTATTCTCCCAATGTAAATCTCTCCTGAGCAGTCTGTAAATTATTAATTGTGGACAAAATCAAAAGAAAATTAAACTATACTTGAGAGCCCTATTAACCGTGCAATTTCGTACTCAAAACACTAACCCTGCTGCATTGGATTAAAAAAATTTTTAGTTAAATGTGTTATATTACTTGTAGAACATGGTGATGGTTACCCGTTTGATGGGAAGGATGGTCTTCTGGCTCATGCCTTCGCTCCTGGAGCTGGTATTGGGGGAGACTCTCACTTCGATGATGATGAGCTCTGGACATTGGGAGAGGGACAAGGTAAGTCAGCTGTCTTGCTTCTGGTGATTTGTTACCTCTTTAAACAGTTTTACTCAGAAAAGTACAAAATTTGTTTATCAAATGTGATATCTCTCTCTTTCTCCCTTTTGATTTAGTGGTGAAGGTGAAGTATGGTAATGCAGAGGGGGAGTTCTGTAAATTTCCATTCTTGTTCATGGGTAAAGAGTACACCAGCTGCACCTCTCAGGGTCGAGATGATGGGTTCCTTTGGTGCTCCACCACTTACAACTTTGATGAAGATGGAAAGTATGGCTTCTGTCCTCATGAACGTGAGTATCCTTTATGCTAAGTTTTACAGTACTGTATAAATTTTACATTCTTCCCATTCAAAGTGGTGCAACGTTTAGGCCGTTATGTCTCAGACTTAATTTGGGGAAGAAATGTGGCATTGTGAATGTAATACTGTATGTCACAATCACAGACTCTTTGAGTTTTGTTCCTTTCTGTTTTGCAGTCCTGTTTACATTGGGTGGAAATGCAGATGGAGCTCCTTGTAAGTTCCCCTTCACATTCCAGGGGGAAAAATATGATAGTTGCACCACCTCAGGCCGGGATGATGGGTACCGTTGGTGTGCCACTACCGAAGATTACGACCGTGACAAGAGTTATGGATTCTGTCCTGAGACAGGTCCGTCTATAACTTTCTGTAAATCTCCAATCCAGAGCAATAATTATTTGAATTTTTTTCTTTTATTTGAAAACCAAAAATAAATGTAACTTACACTGTTGTTCAAAAGTGTGGGGTCTGTAAGAAATTTATATTTTTATGGGATCTGTAAGAAATTAATACTTTTATTCAGAAAGTGAACTTAGTTTTAACTTTAAAATGATCATAGAATCCAAAAACAAAAAAATCACTGTTTCCTGTTTTCAACATTTTTAACCTGTTTCATATTTCTGTTCAGTCAAATTATATTTCTTTAGCACTTTTCATAATGCATACTCTTCAAAACATGTTATAGTGCCTTACGAACCTCACTGGAAGCAAGCCAAAGGAGACAGTGGCAAGGGAAAAACACGTGTAAGACAACAGATGTTTAGGTGTTGCTTGAGATGTTTCACCATTCAAGTGAACACACAGTGACACAATCACAAAATTAATTTTTGGGAGTCATTACAGTTACTTTAAGTCAGTAATGTGTCTGTTCATGCATTTGGTTTTTAAGGCTACTCTGTATTTAAAGCAGTTCTCCATTCAATCTTCAGTTTTCAGCAGACAGTAAAAGTTTCTTATTTTGAGATTTTCCATTGTGTTACCGATCTGGCATAAGCAAGTCAGGAGCACAGAACTCCTCATCTGGTTGTAATTCCCTGGGAATGCAGCCCTCTCTACCTGTGTGTGTGTGTGTGTGTGTGTGTGTGTGTGTGTGTGTGTGTGTGTGTGTGTGTGTGTGTGTGTGTGTGTGTGTGTGTGTGTGTGTGTGTGCGCGCTTAATAAAAGAGTCACAAAAACAAGTCCAGTGGTGCAAGCCATCACTTTAAATAAGAACTTTGGAACACAGTCCCATATTTTTGCTGAACTTTAATGTAACACAGCTCTGTTTATGCCATGAAACTGTTGTGACCTTCATTTTGAGTCTGTCGAGTCGGTGTGATTCAGCCTGTTGAGTCTTGTGAAATAGAGAAGGACTCCTCCCTGATGCTTCTCTTAGCTCATGTACTGTAGTTTTTCTTTAGGTTCAAATGCCATGATTTAATATGTGGGTTTAACACTAACTTCAGCTTGTGTTATAGCTTGTAACATCATATAACAGATATCACTGCTTATTTTGCCTCTCTTAGTGTTGTAGCTGTTGTTAAGCATTTTATTTATTTTCTCCTAATCATGAGCTGTCAAAAACTCGGCCCTTTTAAACGTTTAGAAGGCTGTAAATCAAATGTTAATCATAATTTTTAAACCTTCACTGCTTTTATAACACCAATTTTATCATTATCAACCTTTAACGTTTTTGGTATTTATTTATCTTAATTACAGCCATGTCAACAGTCGGAGGAAATTCAGAAGGGGCACCCTGCGTCTTCCCTTTTAAATTTCTTGGCAATACTTACGACTCCTGCACCACGTCCGGACGCAGTGATGGGAAGATGTGGTGTGCCGTCACCAAAAGCTTTGATGATGACCGCAAGTGGGGGTTTTGTCCTGACCAAGGTAGCATAGTGATTTTGAGTCATTATTTGTGTAATTTATAGCATGCAAAACATATTCAGTTGTTCTGGTGTCAAATTGTTTTTAGATTTGCACACACGCAGTCACTTCCTGACTCTTTCTCTCTTGTTCGATGCTATACTTGTTATATAATTTAGTCAGATAAATAAATTGGTCTCTCTCCATCTCTTTTTCTCAGGCTACAGTTTATTCCTAGTAGCAGCCCATGAGTTCGGCCATGCCCTAGGTTTGGAGCACTCTGAAGACCCTGGAGCTCTCATGGCACCCATCTACACATTCACTAAAACCTTGAGGTTGTCTGCTGATGATGTTAAAGGCATCCAGGACCTCTATGGTGAGCTTGAAGTCTGAAAGACAATGCTGAAATTATCAGGTTCAACTTATGCAATTTAGTACTTACATTAAGTTCATATATAAGTATTTTTGTCTTCTTTATTCCTCTTAACACTTCTCTCTGTACAGGTGTACCAACAGACAAACCACTACCCACTGAACTCCCACCGGTCACACCAATGGATGTATGCAATGAAAACATCATATTTGATGCTGTAGCCCAGATCAGAGGAGAGACCTTCTTCTTTAAGGACAGGTAACTAAGGGCACCCAGTTCACAGAAAGGCCTTAATGATGTTGTTAATGTTAACCTTATTTCCGAGGTGAATAGAAATAACAGGGTATATTCATGCAGGATCACAGTACTGCTTACTTTTGGCTTTTTGTCTACGAAACATCTATGCAATAATTTGACCGGTTGAATAAAACACCATGATTCACAGCAGAAAATACCAGGCACACAACTGTGGGGAGGAGTTATTTTATTTTAGCGTTTGCTGGCAAGGAATGCTCAGTTCATCTTTTTTCAGTGGTTTCAAAATCTTTTTGCTTGCATGCACTGGAAATGGACCCATGGCCATCTGGGGAAAACTTCATGACCCAGTTTATCTGCCTATTAAAAAGCTTCAGCATATCTTTTTGAAATCAGTATGGCTGGGAGTAATGGCTTTATAGTGGTTGGAATAACAGGATGACGATTTAAACAGGAGAAGAATCGTGCTGATGCTTTAGCCACATTGTTAGTCCAGAATTCAAATGAACTCAAACAAAGTAAGTGGTGGCAAGAGCAGACAAAGGAAAGTCCACAAATCTGATCCCACATCCCAAAATCAAAAAACCTCAACATAGACATTACCATATCAGGGGGCATTTTTATTCCTTTGAGCACATTGTTTTTGTCTGGCTGAGTTTTGCTAGGATGATTAAGTGTGTGATTAAGTGTGTGATTAAGTCAGCATAACTAAATATGCTGACTGCTTTAATGTAGTACATGATCATGACCATGACCAAGTAAACATTTTCCTCATCGTTGACTACAGACATAACAAATTGTTTACCTTAAAACGCTCAACTGATAATTAGTCAAGAATCTCTGTTATAGTGAAAGTCGTGACATTTACCAAGTATGGTAACCCATACTCAGAATTAAGTGCACACACACAGCAATGAACACGCACCCGGAGCAGTGGGCAGCTATAGATCCAGCGCCCGGGGTGCAACTGGGAGCTCAGTGCCTTGCTCAAGGGCACTTCAGCCATGAGTACTGAGGGTGAAAGAGAGTTCTGTTCATCACCCACCCGCCCAACTCTTGCCAGCACTGAGACTCGAACCTGCGACCTTTGGGTTACAAGTCCAACTCTCTAACCATTAGGCCACAGCTGCCCTCATAGTACCATTCTACTACAATATTGAAGTTGCTTGGGTTATCCTGCTTATGTGGGTGCCCGAAAAACAATCTAAATAAAATGACACGTAATACGTCCATTTAAATATAATTTACTCTTTGAATTTGCTCAGTTGTATTTTTCAGTTTTGAAATACTATCCATGCTCCACTCTTATTACTTATGTAATCAGAGGTAAATGTCAAGTTTATGTGGGGTTTCCAAAGCAAATATAAGGATAGTATAAAGAGTGCTGTCATGGGTTTTCACCAACATGCTCAGGGGTCAGGAGTTCTGGAACGAAAAAGAGCCACCCACTATTCTACACACACCTCCAGTTTTAAAGCTGACTGCTATGCGGTTATAGAGATCATCACAGGACCACACACATGCTGGATGTGAGCGCCTGTCTGGATTGCAATCAGTGGGCTCTTATACTCTCTAAATACTGATCTAAAGTATCCAGATCATGTTGATTCCAAAAATCTAAATAAAGCCTGACTTTTCCTTTATATGTACACTTATATTTCTCTCTGACAGAGGAAAATGGGGAGAAATGTAATATTAACACCCTTCCCCCATCTTACAATGTTTATTCGTTATTTGTTTTACCTATGCTTTTGTTCAAAACTATTTATCTGCTAATTTATTTATTTGTTGGCTTGTTTGTTTAAAATAAATATGCAACTATTATAATTGTTTGTAATAGAAATATGAAAAGTCTTAAAATTCTAGTTTGTAGATTTATAACACTAAATATTTCAAAAAACAGTAAAAGGCTCAATCAATCCAATTATTGATGTAACTTTGCATCATGGCGATTCCTGCTGTGGTAGTTCAGCTTAAAAATCAATCTTCTCCATGTGTCTGAACCTCTCTCCCTATTTTCGCTGATGAATATGATTTATCTGTGAAAGCAAGGAGTCAAATGGTTCAGCAGTGGAAATGTCATTATCATAGAGTTATGATCAAATTACTGTGAATCTGAGGTTCCCTGGAACTGCAATTCTCACTATACTGTGTGGGCAAAACGAGTGGAGATCTAAGATATTCACCGAGCTGGATAAATGCGACAGCTGTTGAAGCCATTTCACAGAGAAAAAGGGAGAAGTAGAGAGTAAGGCCAGAGAGCGCACCCTCAAAAGGTTCACTAATGTTTTGTTTATTCAGCTGGACTATAAAGTCTTTATTTTATCTAATCTTTGGCTCAGATTTATAAGCCAAAACTGAGGCATTTGATAAAATGAATTCTTCTTCTGTCTCACATTGTTTCATTTCTAAGACAGCTGCAAAAAAGAGCTGAACTCCGCTAGTGTTTTACCTACAAGAGTGTTCTGTTCTTACATGTTTCATTGCATAGGCAGAGAAGGGAGGGATGTCCAGAAGTGTTTGAACTAGAAGAAGTGGAACTTTGAGGCAAAATGTTGGATTACAGTTCAACTCTAACCTAGTGCTGTGATCTGTTAACTGCTGACGGAGGCTGTGTGCCGCTCACAGAAGCTTTTCTTCACTCTAGTGAACTGTAGTCACTTGAAAGACCTGAGATCTCTGTCTTCTTCTCCGAGAATGAACTCTTTTGGTCTTTTGAAAAATAGGTCAGTGGAAAGAGGTCTGGGGTATTGTTTTTGTGGTCTATCTTAGGGCAGCAGGCAAGTTTGGACATGTCCAAATGCCTCTTAAGTCATTCTTCAGCCATAATAAGAAACATCTGCTCAGTGAATCACCTCATTGTAGCTAGAGTTCGACACACTGGTCTCTTTCTATCTTACTTTCTATCTTACTTGCTTAATTTATCTCCCTTCTCATCCTCTTTTACTCAGTTCAATTCTAAATGGCTAACTTAGCATTACTATAAATTATACAATATTGCCAAAGCTTATTATATATGTACAAAAAATAAAAAAATATATATATAATAATGATTAAATGAACATCTTAGTAATATAATGGAATATTATAACATTTTGGAAATATTAAACTGTAACCATACTCTTTTTCTTTTTATGTGCACATGCATATTGTTGCCCTGTCTAACTGTAACCCCTCCTGTTACAGATTCCTCTTCAGGACTGCTGACGTCAAGAGGAAGCCAACAGGCCCCATGCTGGTGGCTACATTCTGGAGTGAACTTCCGGAGAAGATTGATGCAGCTTATGAGAATCCTCTAGAGGAGAAGACGGTTTTCTTTGCAGGTAAAGGACAGAACTGGGTGTGACACTTGCGTTTGATGGCAGTTAATACAACAATGCATGATCAGAAATGACAAGAAAAATTTTATATAATCCAATTTAATCCATAACAGGTTTTTTTTTGTTGTTGTTTTTTTTGCAATTTAACTTCGCACAGAACCTACCAAATCTAAAATATCACGCATTTATATATTTTATTCTCAATCCATCTCCATATACCTGCATTCTTCACATACTGGTACTATAAACCGAGATGGTTTACAGTTTACATATATATATACTTGTTAGACTTGAGATTGTAAAATGCTTTTGGGACCTGGTATCAATGAAATCCAGTCAAGAATAAGATAATAAGGAAGTTTAAGGTTTTATGTGGTTTTGTTTCTGTCTCTTGTGTATAAAATGTACTTATTTACTTACTGAGAAAGAAATTAATACACTTATTCAGCAAGAATACATTCAACTGATCAAAAGTGACAAATACTTTTATAATGTTACCAAAAAATGTGTTTTAAAGGGGTCATATGCTGCAATTTCAATTTGTCCTTTCCCTTTGGAGTGTTACAAGCTTTTGGTGCATAAAGAAAATCTGTAAAATTTTAAAGACTAAAGTCTCAAATCCAAAGAGATATTCTTTATAAAAGTTAAGACTCGTCCACGCCCCCTAAAACGTCTCGTTCTAACACGCCCCCACATCTCTATGTCACTATGTGGGAAGCTTTGCATAATGCCGCCCCCAGATGTTCACGCAAAGAAAGAAGGCGTACCTTTTATCCTCATTGTAGTATTGATGTTGCTCCACCGCCATGTTATAGACGCTGTGTGTTTCACTGTGAAAGCAAAACTATTTTGTTTGGCCTTCCAAAAAAATATGATATCCGCTTCATCATGCCTAAAACTGATCCGTGCTGGTCGCTGTGGAAATACATCAACTTTGCACTGTAGATCGCCGGATCGGCTTTCACCGTGGACGAAGCGGAGTCTAGGCCTCCGGCCTTTGCTCACTCAAGTGATGCTGTTTTATTGAGAAAGCGAAACTACTTTGTTTGGCCTTCCAAAAGAGGACACGGCTAGAAATCATGTTTATATCATGTTTATAACGGGGTTTAATGTTTGTCTCGTCGCGCTGGCCGGACAGGGGATCACATTATGTTAAGGGATATAACATTTCTGTCACAATTTGAGGTATTCGGCCAATCACAATGCACTGGATAGCTGGCCAATCACAGCACACCTGGCTTTTCAGAACGATGAGCCGATGATCGACGCATTTCAGAAGGCAGAGCATAGAGGAGAAACAATAATGTAAAGTATGTGGAAAATAATTCATTATTTTAACCTTAAACTGCATACACCAAATACACAAAATAATGTTATTTTTAGCAGCATCATATGACCCCTTTAAATAAATGCTGCTCTTTTGAACTTTTCCTCAAAGAGTCGTGAAAAATGCTTCATGGTTTTCAACATTGATAATTATATGTAATGTTTCTTAAGGACGTGGGGAAGCTTACTAGTATGATTTCTGAAAGATCATGTGACTTGAGTAATGGCTTCTGAAAATTCAGCTTTGCCATCACAGAAATAAATTATTAAAATTTAAAGCAGTTATTTTAGTGTTGTACTCTATTTAGGTGTTGTACTCCATTTAGGTTAATAAACTAAAAAAAACTCTTACACATCCATTCAAAAGTTTAGGGTTGGTATATTAGGAAGCAATGTTTTGTAAATTGGTGAAAAATATTGTCAGTGTGTCTGTGTCATAAAAATTTAAAATATTTGAATTGTTTCTCTAGGTGATGAGATGTGGGTATATTCTGCCAGTACTCTGGAGAGAGATTATCCCAAGAAGATCTCCAGCATGGGTCTTCCTTCAGATTTGCATGGAATTGATGCTGCCTACTCCTTCCACAAGAGCAAGAAGACTTACATATTTGCTGGAAACAAGTTCTGGAGGTAATCTGTCTTAAAATATCTCTAAGCAGATATGTGAATTGTGAAATTCTTTTTCCACAGATGTAGAAATGATTTTAATAATGTATAGCAGACGGACAGTAACATTTCTACAGTTGACCTACGTTCTTGAGAAGGCTTTTTTCACTAAAGTATTTTTCCACTTAAGCCAAATGATAGTGGATATAAAAAGGACAAGACTAAGTATAAATTACTCAGACTGTTATATCCTTGAGACTTACTGGAATTCACACATGCTTTTACAACTACACACCTAGGAGTTTCAGGGAATTTCAAAGTTAAGGAAAAGTAGAAATATGTTGATTATAATGTTCACTTTCTCAGATACAATGAAGCCAAGAAAAAGATGGATCCTGGCTTCCCTAAACTTATTGCAGATTCTTGGAGTGCTATCCCTGATGACCTAGATGCTGCTTTCAGTCTCAATAGTGACGGTAAGAAACTAATGGCCAAGCACCTGGCTTCAGATTCAGCTTTGTCTCTGGTATTCCTCTTCGGAGAAAAGCTGGCCTCTACCCAGAATTAACCTTTCATCTCATTCCTTTCCCCTATCTCACCTAAATTCTGTTAGATCTCACATATAGTTACTGATTTCTTTTAATTACTGCTTGCATTTTAGTCCTCAGTGTGTGTGCATGAATTGGACCAAAGTGGAGCCTGGTAGAGCATTCTTGGCAGTTAACTCCAACCCAATTACTTCTGGCTTTAGGCCTTCAGCAACAACAAAAAACCTTTAGACCTCTGTCTAAAGAGCACATAAAATCTCTAAATGAGATAAAAGCTTAAAAGAGAGAGCTTAAAGGGTTAGTTCACCCAAAAATGCAACACCAGCTGAGTGCCATTAAACAGCTTGATAGATAAAAGACCGTTTTTAATATAACTCCGACTGGATTTGTCTGAAAGAAGAAAGTCATTTACACCAAGGATAACTTGAGGGTGAGTAATTTTTGGGCTAATTTTAATTTTTGGGTGAACTAACCCTTTTAGGTTTTATAACAGTTTTACGCAAGGTGCTCTGGTTTGTTTAGGTTTACTGGAATTTACTGAACATACATGCTTTTAAAACCACCCAGCTCTTTCCTCTGCTGTCACGAACACACATTTATACTCATACAGGTATACACACACATGTACATGCCTCATAGAGCAGGCCGGTGTTGTGTCTGAAAGGTTCCTCTGTTTTTTATTAGGCTGTTGGGAGCTGAGCAAGTACAAACAGCTTCTCTAGGTTGTGAATTAGAGCCCACTCTTTAACATTTTAGATAATTTGATCACTGACTGATGGATAAATTGAGTCATTGATTTGCTAAACTGTATTAAATAGACACAATTAAACCCAAATTAATAAATTTATTATATTTTTTTTTACACAAAAATTAATACTTTTATCAAGCAAGGACATTTACATTGTTACAAATACAAATATATATTTTGCATTAATGCTGTTCTTTTGAACTTGGTTTTTTAAATGGTTTTTAAAATTACATTTTAAAATAATATTAAAGCAGAAAAACATTCGTTGTAAATCTAATTTCACAATCTTACTGTTTTTACTGTATTTTTGATCAAATATTATTAACCTTGGTGAGCATAAGACTTCTTTTAAAAATGTTTTAAATATTACCAACCCCAAACGGTTGATTGTTTTTGTTTGTTTTCTGGAGTGAAATTAGTAAATTTGCATTAAACTTTAACCTTTAATTTATTTTCACATGGTATTTACACTTCTTAAATATTTTCAGGTCACAGCTACTTCTTCAAAGACTCCCACTATCTCAAAATGGATGACAGCACTCTGAACATTGTTAAAGTTGGGGAGATCAAAAAGGACTGGCTACGTTGCTGAATATCAGCAGAACATTCGGCCCTGGCACTTTGTGATGACCTTCATCATAAGATAAACAAGGCCAGCATTACCTTGCCAAATGACAGCACTCAAATTTACCATTCAGCCCCTCCTGGTTAGTCAGATCCTATTAGATTATAACCTATCCTTGGCTAACCAGAGAGGCCTGGTAGCCTTCACTGCCTGGACCATCTCCGCATGCCAAACATAGGCAGAAAAGATTGGAATGTTTGTTGTTTTGTCATTGCGTGATATCTTCTGTTCATTTTTAATTATGAAAGGGTTTAGCTCCTACCCCTTAATATAGTCTACATGTATATCATCAGATTTAAAAGGACTTATGACATTTCCCAGTTACATGTAAATGTGGCAGTGGTGTCAGTGAGATGTATCTCCTTTTTTATAAATTTGCACAGAATAAATTCATACAGGCAGTATGTAAAAGCACAACTTTTCCTAGTACTGATATGCGAAGATGAAAGACTTAATTCATGTTTTATTTTGTAGTAATTACTATCCAATACAAAAATCCTGCCTTTAATAAGAGGACACATTTTATACATGATAATTGTGTAAAAAGAGAGGCCAGACAACTGTCAAAGCATATTATTTTTGTTAGTCTTGTTTCTTTCGTCTCACGGTAGAGAGATTCATGGCACGGGTTGCCTGAAGACTGTATAAGGTTTGTTGCATGATGGACTCATGTCAAGCAAATATCATGAATTTACTGAATAGCAATCATTTGTACCCCTTTTTTCCTTTTTTTGTAGTTTTTTAATTGACATATGCAATCTGTTTATATTTGTAATGTTTTATTTTTATTATTTTCTATTTTGCTTTGTGCACTTTGTCACTACGTCTCAAAATAAATATTAACTATCCTTTACTTGGAATTTTGACATTTAACTTTTCAGTTTTACTGGTATGTATGGCTCCCATTATTAAACGCTTTTAAAATTACTCATGTCACATTTAGACAAACAGCGACATCTGGTGGCTATTGTATCAAAAACTGAGCTCTCAATATATTTACATACAGGAGCAGCCTACCACTCATAATTATTTATATGGGTAAAAAAAGGGTTTAGTTTCAATGGGATGCAGGTAAATTGTATAGTTAAGTTTACGTCCTTTATGTTCTTAAATATCCCGTTGCTGTTTTGCTGAGTGAAGAACAGCTTTAAACTATTCAGTGCGACTGTATCAAGTCGAGCATCACTGCTTCCAAACAACCAAGGGCCATAGCCTTAGTCTACGGTCAGAAAAATGTTTCTCAGCCCCGTTGAACAATGATGTGTGTCAGTAAGATTTCATTAGGGCTATCGACGCGATTGGTTTAAGCTGTCAATTTATATCACTTCAGGTCTAATAAAGTGGCTACTACAGGGCTAATTTATGTCCGTAAGAGGTGGGGTGTAAACACACTTTGTCTCAAAAACCAACTGAGCTCCCTATTTACAGACCGTTTCAGGACATTATAAGCGCATTTCGAGGCAGCCAGTGCACACACAGAAGCTCGACTTTACTCCAAACTCGTCTGGACTCCTGGGATGCCCAAAGTTTGGTCCAACGCGAATAGGATAAACATATCTTCTAGTTAGGTAGAAGATTGTGAAACATCCGCAGACCGCTAGAGCTCGAGTCATATGTGAGGTGGTGCCTTTGGTGTGTAAAGAGGAAGCTCTTCGTAGATAGATGTTTGGACACATGAAGCGCTGCTGTGATAAGTGAAGATGCCTCCTCAGAGAACGAACGCACTGCCCAGACAGCGTTCCCTGCTGCTGCCGGCCGTCATCAACCCATTCGTGCACGACCTAAAATTAACACAAGCCGATAAAATCAAAGTGAGTCCTGCTCTCAATTTATGACATGCCTGTCAGTATTATTCTTCACTTAAGACATTCGATTCTACGTTGTAGGCTATATACATTTATCCACATTTAATGTGATTCGCCTAATCATTAGTTTCCCTCTAATCTAACTTTTTGAATGATCTTTCTTACTACCTCACTTAATCTTGATTATTCTTACAATAACTTGGGGAACGTGGTTGAATGGGGAACAGGAATCGCACATTTAATAAATGTTTAATTTGTCAGATTAGTTAATAAATGAGAATCACAATTGCCTTTATGCTTCAGAAAGTGCTGTAATGTTATTACTTTGATGTTACAATTTCAAACAGTGTTACCGTTTTTGTAATAATTAAGGGAAATCACGCAGTTACGCAGCTCACAACGTGTGGTAGAGAGAATGTTATTAATATTTTTGTTATTAATATTTGTTGTAAAATTGGTTAATACGATTATATTACTGCTGCTGCTACTACTACTACGGGTTTATCGAATGCTTGAATCGGATTGATTGATTGATTGATAAATGTTTTAAGGTGTGTAATTATTTTCAGAAAAACACACGGCTAAAGTACTTCCAGACAGCTTTTGTCTGCATTACATGTCTACATAATACTTGAGTTATCCTGCAACCAAGGATGGAAGTTGTGCTAGTTTATTTGCATGTTAACTAATAGTTTATTAAAAGTATCAAACAGGTCTCTGTATTCATGAAATATGCTGCATTTGTTTTGTTTTTTTTGTTTTTTTTTAAGATTATTCATATTTTACACTTGGAGGTAATTTACTTTTTTACATAATAATTTTTTCCCATTAAACCTATTACATGACAGTCTTTCTCTTAAAAGGTATATTTTACATTTATTTTAGTGTGTGTCCATTTATTTCTTATGTCTGTATGTAGTGTTTTCTTCTAGGAATCATCCTTGTGCCGCTCCGTGGCTTTTTCTTGCTTCTCGTTCTCATGATCATGTGGCCGGTTTCTGTCATGATAACATTCAGACAGTCTCTGAAAGGAGCAGTGGAGCCCATGACTGGCTGGAGAAGGTAAATACTGATCCCTCTTCACTCACACAGATACACACCACCTGCTACATTTCAGCACAAGACTAAAATAAGACTAAAATTCTCCTGGCCTACTTATTAAACTTGACTTCTAGCACATTAAACCTTTAACCTTGACCATACATAAAGGGCTACCTTCTACCATTTTCTGGTTTTGTCTTAGTTCCTGATTTGTTCCTTTTGCTACATGCAAAAAAATGTTTGTGGGTGGGGTGGGTGGGGGAGTCTATGTATTTTAGTGTGTGTTTGTTTCCTCTGTATTATAATTAGATGTGAGAGTTGGTAATGTGAAATTTGTGGTTTGCATATCAGCAGTAACAATATTTGTTGCATTACAAAGCCCCTCCATTCTGTTTAACTAACACTTCTCTATCAAACAGGCCACATGGTTTCTTGCTAATTTAACTCATTTCTTCTTAGACTGACCACACCGATCAGATTAATTAAGTCTTAGCATAGAATGTAGAGCGGCTGTTGGAGAGATGTGGTTATTCTCCTAACTGATGTAACATGTTGAGCTGACACTCGATGAGGCCATGTTGTCTAAGCCGTTAAAGAAAGCTTTTTGTGCTTATGAGTGTGTGCATGTGTCAGTATGATGGATTCACTGATGACATTACCCAGTATGATTCCATGTGTTTTGTGTGCGTTTGTGGGCAGGTTCATACACAAAAGAGTGATGACCTTTCTAGGCCGGCTGTATTTCTTTGGCATGGGCTTCAGGGTGGTGGTAAAGGGGAAGAAGGCCAGCAGTGTAGAAGCCCCCATTCTAACTGTGGCCCCCCACTCTTCGTTCTTTGATGCCATCGTCTGTATTGAAGCTGGTCTACCCTCGACTGTTTCCCGCTCAGAGTCCCTGGAAGCACCGATCTTTGGCAGTATGGATATTTCCATCTATATCAATCTACACAAAACCATATGTGTGCTTTGTTTATCAGTTTGGTTTCTGTTACTGCAAAGTTGTAAACAAATACCACCATCAACACAAAGACAAACCAAAATAAAACCAGGGCAGACCAAGATATATGATATTATGTTCCCCAGGGTTTTTGCGCTGTGTGCAGCCAGTGCTTGTTTCACGCACAGATCCAGACTCTCGTAGAAACACTATCCTTGAGATTGAACGCAGAGCAAAGTCAGGAGGACACTGGCCACAGGTGAGTGTCTCCACTTCAAGCATCCTAAAGGTCTGTAAAACAACTAATTTGCTTGATTGCATCATCCATGAAAAATTATGATACCTCACTCCAGTGTTTAAATTTTTTTTTAATGTTTTATATGTGACTTAAAAATGGTTAAAAAAATAACTCCACAAAAGGTTAAAAAATGATACCTTGTGGATTTCACAATGTGAAATTAGAGTAACACATTTAAGTGTTTTCCCCTTCAAAAGCAGGAAATTACTCTTAGACCTGTACTTCCTCAGCTAAAATAAAGGATGTCCGGTTCCTAAAGAATGTTTGGTGTCAACATTCTGTATTTTTAATTTGTTTTAGCAACTATATTATTAGGAATATGAAATAAGTGTTTTTTATCAGACAAACCGATTTGTGTTTTGATAGTATGGTACCACTGAAAATATCACTGGTTTTATTTTATTTTTAGGTACTCATTTTTCCTGAAGGAACATGTACGAACAGATCATGTCTCATTACCTTTAAACAAGGTAAGCAGATTATGTTTATTTTAGTTTGTTTGTAATGTAGATGTTAATTATAATATGGACACTATGATAATGCAGATTAACTTTTTAAGATCTGCTTGAGGTGTTACAGATACAGTAACAAATACAGATAAAGTATGTTTTAGCAAAAGTTCATAATGTAGTATTTAATATAGGTTATTTATGAACAGCACTATATAAAAATCTTGTTGGCCGTTAACCCAACAGGGGTTTCCAAAGCTTACAGTTTGTTTTGGTATACTAAAGAAATTAGACTGAGGTATATATATATATATATATATATATATATATATATATATATATATATATATAATGAACTCTGTTTGCAGTAGGCTTCATTAATTTAGTGGGTCAGTTATTTTTTCTGTATTAAGGTCATATCATTAGGACAGAGTTTACTTCATTGATAATTATTGATTGTCCACTTGAGAACCAGTCAAATAACTGTGACCTGATATGTAGGGCATTGTATTATGACAGACAGAGATTTAATTGCTTACTGAAGCATATGACTCCATAAAGAAAACAGATGGAACTGTTGTACTGAGCAGTGTTTTAGGCTACTCAGTACAAAAAGAACAAAAAGAATGAATGAATGAAAGCTGCTTATGTGTTATTCTCTTTGCCTCCAAAGGTGCCTTTGTCCCAGGGGTCCCAGTACAGCCTGTTCTGATCAGATACCCAAATAAGTTGGTCAGTATGAATTCAACAAAAGTCTTATACTGTTGTTATGATGCCTCAAATGGTGGTGTCAAATGCAAACACAATGGAGTAACACAAAAACTGTAACATGCAAATCCATAAATAACCAAGTAGAGGATACTGTAATAAACCATAAAATTAGCATACAAATGCATAGGCCAGCTAGCAAACTATAGGCTCCTGAAGTCTTTCAGTCTGATGCTCCTGTGTGAATAGTTTCATGTTCATTCCTCTTTAAGAGTTCTTGCAAAAGTTTGTCTTTTTAATATTTACAGGACACAGTCACATGGACGTGGCAGGGCCCAAAATCGTAAGTGATGATAAACATAAACAAAGCCAAAAGTATTTGCACAGCTGATGAAATGCTTCCACAATTAGGTCTTTTCCAATCACTGTTGCCACAAAGAAGTCATAATTCAGATTCACATGCCAGGCTTGCATATAATGTTGCAAGAAACAAACTTTCATTGGTTTATTGGAATTTAAGATAAGGCAAATAGAGATAAATGTTATATTCAAATAAAAAAGGAAAATAGCGTGCTGTCTGACTAAATTCTCATTTTCTTCCTTACACATTCAGACATCTCTGCATGTGTAGTGTTGTAGATTGCTTTCTTAGATGAGCTTAGTTTTAAGACCCTTTTATAGTACAAGAAATGCAGTTGCACAGTCATGCATATAAAGAGAGCAGTGCTTCCTGAAATGCTGTTTGGTTTGGAACCTCACCACTAGTTCCTGTTTTAGGGCCAGACTACTGCTGCTCACACTCTGTCAGCCCTATACTACAGTGGAGGTTGAGGTCTGTGAGAAACATTTGTGTATTTCATAATAATATTCTCAGCTTTTTGCACCTTTTGATGAAGAAACATGAATGACAACCTCACACCATATATAGCTAATCTCCAAAAAGTGAAGTATTCTAGTCTATATACAGAATGTATTGTGTTTGTGTTTTAGTTTCTGCCCCCTCAAATTCCCACTGAGATGGAGAAAAAGTGTCCTTTCAAGTTTGCTCACTCAGTGAGAGCTGTGATGGCTGAGTACGCATGCCTTGTTGCTATTTTTTTTCTCCGGTGTCTTTAGAATATTATTTGAATTGATATTTACAATTTGTGTGTGTGCACAATACGATATTTCACTTTTATGTTTATGTTTCATAATTTCTCACTCTGTCACTAGGTCTCTGAGACTGCCGGTCACAGACCACACCTACGAAGATTGTCGTCTGATGATTGCAGCTGGAGAACTGACTCTGCCTATGGAGGCAGGTCTTGTGGAGTTTACCAAGATCAGCAGGAAGTTGGAGTATGACTGTATATAGTATTAAAAATGCATATCCTTGGTATTAGTAAACATTTTGAGACTGGTAGCCCACATGACACATAATAATTTAAGCATGTTGTAGTTTAAGCTTAAAATCTCTGTGTCTGTTGTAAATTCAGATTAAAATGGGACAATGTGAAGAAGGAATTGGAGAGTTTTGCCAACATAGCCTGTTCTTGCAAAGGCGGCAGGATCACAATTGAGGAGTTTTCCAGCTTTCTCAAACTACCCATCAGCCCAGCTCTACAGGAGCTCTTTGCTCTGTTTGACAGGGTGAGTATGTCCATAACTAACCATATGGAAAAGAGCACCGCTTATATCCAGAAAAGAAGCTGAATGTATGAAATACATCAAATCTGTTTTATTTTCAGTCTTCATATTTCAAAAACAGCAAATCTAAATCTATGGTACTGGATGAATCAAACAGCATTATATTCCATTCACAGTGTGGTCTGTTTTGTTGTTGTAGAATGGCGATGGCACAATTGATTTCAGAGAGTATGTCATTGGTGTCACAGTTCTGTGCCGCCCAGCTAATAATGAGGAAGTCATTCAGACTGCTTTTAAGGTAATGATATCACAGATAGCACTGATGTTATTGTGAAAAAAAATACCATCATGAATTCTCAGAATGTGATTGTGCAGACATTAAAAGATTTAATTTGATAAAGACTCAAAGAAGACATGGTATGGTGTGGTTACGAGGGTAAATCATATTAGTACTGAAGTGTCAGTGGTTGTTCACATCTTGAAGTTGTTTACAAAAAAAAATCTCAAAATTGCAAAAAGAAACATGTAGAACATTACTATGGGGGACTACTACTGTGTGATTTATTGTCAAAAAGTGTTCATATGTATGTGTGTGTTTATTTATATATATATATATATATATATATATATATATATATATATATATATATATATGAGGCAGATAGATTTCTAGTTGTGTTTTGAATTCCTTTTACAGCTGTTTGATATTGATGAGGACAACTGTATCACACAAGAGGAGTTTAGCGGTCTGCTACGTTCTGCTCTTGGAGTATGTGATCTTGAGGTCCACAGCCTCTTCAAAGAAATTGATGTAGACGGATCAGGACACATAACTTATGGTATGTATGCCAACTGTATAGCATCTACCACAGTGATAAGACTGTCAGTCATATTAGAAGTTTTTTTTTTTTTAACCATGGTATAGAAAATTTATCCAACAACTAAATAACATACTATTAGAACTGCTATTATTATAATCAAGAGATCTGTCGGCTGTCACACACACACACACACACACACACACACACATATATTAGGGATGGCACGGTTCAACTTTTTCATGGTTCGGCTTGTTTCACGGTTTTAGAGTCACGGTTCCGGTACAGTTCGGTATGTGCTATGTTTATGGAAAAACTATACTTTCTAATAAAATAAATAAAGAAAGAAAATATTCTATCCAACTACAAGCAACAGCACAAATAAATACAATAGAGTAAAGAAACAAAATATAAACAGTGATTTTCAGTTTTTTGTTTAGAAGTCTTGCATTAGTTTTTAGGTACAGAAATTGAATAAAGTAATCAAATGTAAAACAGCATTTGCATATTTGACTTTATAAATTAAAGATTGTTCTTTATTAAAGTTACAAAAGCTTTTTAATCAAGAGCAGTGAGTGATTTATTTGTTGTTATTGTTCGATTAAATACTGTCACTTTAAGAGAATGCACTGATACAGTGACCTGCGTTCAGCTGGCTATGTCTGCTGTAGGATACTTACCAAGACGGGCATTTTGACATAATTTTTGTGTGCATTTTTCCATTTAAACACAATACTTCAGAGAGAGCTTAATATTTGTGTGCGTTCTGAGGCGCGGGTTTGCGCGCTTCGGATGAGCGTACTAACAAATCTTCTCACTGCGCGTGAGCTCGCGTCCTCTGGCTCTTAAATGTTTAAATGAGTTAAGTTTAAACACAGGTATCAATGTGTGCTGTTCAGGTCTCATCTGTGAGCGCCCTATCAGCACCCGGGTGATGACGGAATAAATGACTACTCATAATCCATCAAACGGCAATAGCGCAGAACAAAAGTGAATGGTTTTTCCAAGTTTTTTTTTCTCTCTCATCGCTACCATACCATATTTACAGGGGCGTAGATTACGCGGTGGACGCGGGGGACGTGCCCCCCCCCCCCACACACACACTTTTAATATCACGGAAATTTGTCCCCCTCACTTTTTCGGTCAAGTGTGTTTGAATAGAGGTTTTCAGGAGCTGGTGTGAGCAAATATAGATTTAAACTCAAAGAGACAGGATAGTCTGCGCATGAAATTATATTTTATTCGGACCCAGAAGGTGAGATGAACATAAAGGAGCGCTGAAGTGTTTGCTTCATTCATACTCGAAGCCGGAGGGCGCTCTCGCGCAGAAAGTCATACCAGGAAACTCCTAATATGGGCAAAAGCGTCCAGCTATTGAGCTATTGCTGTATGAAAACAGGTGTTTTCACAGAATAACAGACACTTTTGGAAACACGAACACATTAAACATACGATTGCGACAATATATGGTTTTTCGAGTCATCTCCAGCAGGTGATAAACAAAGTATATGAACAATGCAGTGCTAATTCCATTTATAGAATCTATCCTGCCTTATTATTATGTGATGGAAAAAAAGTGTTTGTAGTATATAAACAAATCATTATTATTTGTTGTTGTCCAGCAGTTAAATATTTCTACACCAATTAAAAGCTAGACATTAGAGAAAATACGTTTTTGAACAGTAAACTTCAAAAGAAGTCTCTTCTGTTCACCAAGCCTGCATTTATTTGATCCAAAGTACAGTAAAGCAGTAGTTTTGATTTTTTTTACTAGCCTATTTTAAATAACTTTTCTATTTGAATATATTTCAAAATGTAATTTATTGAGATTTTAAAGCTGAAATTTTAGCATCATTACTCCAGTCACACGATCCTTCAGAAATAATTCTGATATTCTAAATTTGCTGCTAAAAAAAAAACACTTATTATGATAATGTTGAAAACAGCTGAGTAGAATTTTTCAGGTTTCTTTGATTAATAGAAAATTCAGAAGAACAGCATTTATTTCTGAAGTAGAAATCTTTGGTAAAAGTATGTCTTTATCATCACTTTTTTTCAATTTAAAGAATCCTTTCTAAATAAAAGTATTCATTTCTATAATTTATTTTCCAAAAAATAGACTAAAAAATTTACTCTAAACTTTTGAATGGTATAGGGTATTATGTTGGGAAAGCTTTTTGTTTCACATAAATGCTGATTTTTGGATCCTTCTATTCACCAAAGAATACTGAAAAATTTACTCATCTGTTTTAAATATTGATAATCAGCAAATCAGCATATTAGATTGATTTCTGAAAGATTTGACACTGAAGACTGGAGTAATGATGCTGAAAATTCAGCTTTGATCACAGGAATAAATTAAATTTTACAATAAATTTCAAATAGAAAACAGTTATTTTAAATAGTAAAAATATTTCACAATTTTACTGCTTTTGCTGTACTTTGGATCAAATAAATGCAGGCTTGGTGAGCAGAAGAGACTTCTTTAAAAACATAAAAAATCTTACTGTTCAAAAACTGTTGACTGGTAGGCTATATTGATTACATTTTATATTGTAATGTTTTATATTATATTGTAATGTGTTGTATGCTTTGTCAGATTTAAACCGATTGAACCGCGGTCCCAGCGCGTGCCGAACCGTGTGTGGTAAACCGAACGGTTCGGTTTTTTTCAGCGAACCGTGCCATCTCTATATATATATATATATATATATATATATATATATATATATACCGTATTTTCCGCACTATAAGGCGCACCGGATTATAAGGCCCACCTTCAATGAATGGCCTATTTTAGAACTGTTTTCATATATAAGGCGCACTGGATTATAAGGCACATAGAATAGAAGATACTGCAGTCAAACGTTTGATTGGGTTTGCGTTATGCATCCACTAGATGGAGCTGTGCTAAAGGGAATGTCAACATTTTGACAGAGCGCCTTGGTCCATATATAAGGCGCTCCGGATTATAAGGCACACTGTCGTTTTTTGAGAAAATAAAAAGGCTTTTAAGTGTGCCTTATAGTGCGGAAAATACAGTATATATTTCTCTGTGTGTGTGTGTGTGTATGTATGGCAGCATCTGAAAACTGAAAAATGCTGCCTTCGGAGGACGCATTTGAAGATAGGAAGGCATAAATATCCATTTAGTTATCACCAAAGCTCTCTAAATATTTTGCTGTAAATCATTAAACCGTTAGTTTGCCTCAAAAGCCTGTCCAAAATCAGTTTCATGAGGTGCTTTCATGCAAAAACCCTGCCTGCAAAGTCATTGCCTGATATGGCAGCGAGGCAACAAGTTACCTGTCTTTGGATAAAAGTTTTTGGATACAGCCTATATGTGTGTGTTGTATGTTCAGTGGTTTTTTATATTTGTACATAGACACACAATTCACAGGAACTGTGAGAGTAGTTGTCTAGTTTGGCAGATTTTTTTAAGCTGTGAAATGAAATGTTTGCTTGTAAGACTGAACTGAACTACACACACGCCTAACAATGGCAATGTTAACTGTGGTTGCCTGTTTAGGTTGTATTCAGTAAATTACTCAATACTGATACAATTCCATTATAACAACATAATCTTTATTAAACTTGATCTTATTGATTTAAAAATATATTAAGCATACTTTTTCCAATAAAGGTTTAAATACAATTTCTCAGTGAGAATTCCACAATAATGCAAGAATTACAGATGAAGCTGCTTTTTAAAACATGGATTTAACTTGGCTTGACTTGGCAATCTAATTAATACCACAGTTCAAATTCCTTAATACAGATAATATCATGTCAGGATTTATCCTGTCTGAACTGAATCTTGACCTTTGGCTATCTGTTGCATGCATTTAACAAGCAAAAATTAGCAGTTTTTTTTTTGTATGTAAATGCCTATTTGTGTGTAGAATCATGAACACTTTCAAGTGAAGGTTTGTTATTTATCTAATCTATCAGTTGTTAAGGTGGCTGGTCTTTTGTAGTAATTGCCGGAACTTGTCATGAAGTGTGAGTTGATTTCAGGCGATCAGCTGCATGCCAAATTAAATCAAGGATGTTTTCACACAGTGTCTGATTTAAATATGCTATTTGTCATAGCATATTTACATCATTGTTCATTCATTACTGCCCACCAAGTGCCTTACTAGTTACTTTTGTTTTCTTTTTGAGTAAATAAATCTGTAGTTTGTCATTTGTCTGTCTCCATTTGTCTCTCAGATGAGTTTTGTTCCTTCGCTCTCACCCACCCGGAGTATGCCAAACTCTTTACCACCTACATCGAGCTACAGCGTTACCAGGGTCTCCAGGGGGAGGAGCCAGACTCTGATGCCAGTTTGTCTCACTGCTGTACTGCTTCTCATAACAACCTCCAGGAGGACAGTGCCTCTGATAAGAAAGATGACTGACACAGTATGCAGCCATAAGGTTCATATTCTGCCATGCCATTTGATCACGTGCCTTAAGCTAGACCAGAAGGTTTTTGTACACAAGCATATGCCCTTTCGGCAGTTATCTGTTTACACCACCAAGTATCTCATGAACTATTCAGTGGTTTATTTAAAGGCTTTCTGATCAGAGTATACAAAAATATAGGCATGCTAAAACATTCCTTATTCTGATGCAGCTAAATTTTTCATTTTGTTTTAGACATTCACTTTTAGACATGAAGCTTGTAATCCAAACTCAGTTTTGTTTTCATATTAAGTCTAATAAAAAATAAAAAAAACTGTTTGGTAATATCTCATTTGAAAAAAAAAATAGTTATTTTCTGATTATATTGGAGATCATATGCTTTCAGGACAGGCCTCTCAATAAGAGATTCTTAATTTTGTTCTTTTCTTACTGCTCAGGGTCTTTGGTACAGAAAGTGAGTTATAATCAAAGGTTTTGCTTTGCATCTTGTTTTTATTTGCATTCGCACTGAGAGGAGATGTTGCTGAGTTAGCATTCTGTCCCTGCTGCTTGTTTAGACTAATACTCTGTTGCATCCACTGAAAATAGGCCAATTTGTGAGCAAACAGGCAACACAACACACCCACAGTAGCATGCACCACAGGGCTTGGTTCCAAATGATCCCACTGCAGTGGGATTTATTTAGCAATGCAGGTTGCAAATATGAATTTGTTAACACAGCAAAGTTTGTGTGTGTGTGTGTGTGCATGAACACTTGTTAGAAGAGTTTGTACACTCTTGTTAATTATCAGGAGATATGAAAAAAACTGCTGATTAGGAGCTTGCTAACAAATATTTTCATACCGATAACTTCCACTAGGGGACAGCAACTCCTAGTATAAACAGTAAGCTAATCGTTTCAATAAACCGCTCCTTGTTTCTAAAGAAATTGATCAAAATCTTTAGTGAATGTGTAAATATTTTAGATGTGCATCCTTCTGCTTTTACGTCATTGAGAGTGTGGATATGGGTTTCACAGTATGTGTACAGAATTAATATCCACTTTGTCACTTTTCTGCAGTAGCTAACGGCAAATGATTCTGAAATATCATATAATTGAGACCGGAAGGGAGGGGGGCGGGGGGGGGTGGGGTCCTGTCTTGGGGCAGGTCAGAGGTGAAGTTTCACCTCCTGTGCTGTTACCGGCTGTTACTCAGTCAGTCCTGTTCCAGCAGCATAAGCCATTTCCACTTTGATGACAGAACATCACACAGACTGTAAGGCAGAAGTCCGCCCAGTATAGTCAGCGTCAATGCTGGCCCAGAAAACTTTCCATTGAGGGCGCACAGTTATCATAAGCGTCCATTTGACACATAGGCGGAGTTTGGGGGGGGGGGTCTTTTCTGAGCTATGAATAAAATATAAAAATTAAAGGATTCACATTTTCTCATTTTATTTGAATTATCATATTGTTTTAGTAGAATAAGAATAAGTAGGCTAAATTTAGTTAGAATACGTACATTTTGTGCTAAATTAATTAAAGTCATATCCACGCGAGTCGCGACTTTAACAAACAAGTTAACAAAATTGTGTTTTAATAAACCCGCTAATAAAATGTGCTGGACTGAGTAATTTCTGACTGAAGAAGCGATGGCCTTGAGTGTGGCGTGTGATGCATAGCCTACGTAAATCTTAAGATTCACTGTCGGCTTGTGACAGCTGAAGTGGATCTTGTGAAATGTGCGATCGCATCGCCGATTACTCTTCTTGAGAAACTTAAAGATGAAGTATGCTACGGAAGGTCTAAACATTTTCAGACTACTGCGGTTTGCACTCCGCTGCCCACTGGTTCGACTACATCAGAAAGTTTCTCAGTTAGGAGAATCTGGCTCCGATCTTCAATGTGACAGGACAGATTCTCAGTTCTTTCTTTACTGCACATAGAGAACGATTTGACTTAAAAACTATCAGAAGAGAAGAGACAGTGAAAGAAAGACTGTGGTCATCTACGCAATTCGGATAAAGAGGCGGCTTTTCTGCATTAGGTATGTTTTTTTTAATGTATTTTTAATGTCGAATGGGCTATATGTTATATAAATATATGTAATGTAGAACATAAAGAAGTGCTCGTGACTCGTCTGCCAGTGGGTGTCCCTCACCCAAGCATAAAGTCAAACTCCGCCTATAAATTTTCTTCAGAATGACTAGACATCCTGTCTCTGCATCCAGAAGGAAGACTTATTGCCTTGCTGGAATATGGCCAATGACTTCTCAGGCAGCGTTTGTACACGTAGTTACCTCAAAAAACGGCAGGCTTCTAAGACTTATAGCATAATTTTTTAATTATATATATATTTTTTGTTAATAAAAAAAATAGAGAGAGCATTGATGATAGGCCCAACTAATTATATATATACGCAAAGGAAGTTAACTCAGTAGACACTTTTATAGGATTCAGTTTACTGACGAAAGCCATTGCAAGACTGCCAGAACACCATTTAGAACAAGGCCTTAGAATTACAATGATTTAGCATAAAGTCAAACACAGTGCCCGCCAACGTTTTGTCATCAACATAGGATGAAACAGGCTATCTGTCCTTTTTAATATTATAAACGAGGTTGGTAAAGGAGAAACGATTTCATCATCAAGTGGTTTCTGTAATGTACCTTCTGTTGTGCTGAGCTGCAGTATATCAAAACCAAGTCAATCAGTAAGTGTACTCTGCGAGTGACTTAGAGTGCTTTTGTCAATATAATATCATCAGAGGGCAGGTCTGGGACGATGATATGATGATGTCTTATGGAAAGGTAATGTTCTCTCTCTCTCTCTCTCTCTCTCTCTCTCATCCGATACAGCAGTATGAAGGATGGGATTACACTCACTTCATTAAAGTCTTCACACGCTGTGATAACCAGCTGTGATTTCCACAGCCAATTTGTTTTAACCTGCTCAAACATGAGGGGGGCAATTAATTGGAATCACAATTATTGAGATTGCAGGGTATCAATTAAGTCACATTATTGTTACTGTTTCTTTCTCTCCGTCTTTTGCTATCTCCATGTCCGCCCTTCTTGCTCTCATGCTCTCATTCTCCCTTCTTTTGCTCACAATATTGCAGCATTTATTTTGATTTCAGCCTGAGGTGAGTCTGCCTAGTCAAATTGTGGACAATCAGCTCAAGTAATCAAGTTTTTTTTTTCACAACACCAAACAAGTGTTAGCTGTTAGGGCTTTGGCTGGGCGGTCTGTGTTGGAAGAGATGAGGGGGCAGATCGGGGGCTCGTCTGAAAAGGTCAGCGCCGACAGGCTACGCTGCTAATTGACGGGTTGCAAAATAGCTGCAAATCACAGACTCTTCACTCCCATTGCATGTGTAGACAATGTATACAGCAAAAACTTTTTCCCTTAGAAGGAGACCGCATACTGCATCTTTCCTTTTTCTTTTTATCTCCCTTAGACTTCAGCTTTATTTTGCCTTGTCAAAATGTCCGAACAGGGCTTAAAATCCCTGTTTTGTCGTTTTTATTTCTTTCTTTCTCTCTCTGTCTTTTTTTTTCATTTCGAGCCATCATGCCCACAAAGCAGGAGGTCCTGACTCCTGACCTTGGCAAGAAGCATCTTAAAGTTCCTCTTAGTGGGAGCACACATAAAGAATGCTTTAACCTTGCACTAACTGCTGGATGAATTCAAGCTCATTTACTCAAGTCTATCCTCCCAGACAGGTTAAGCAATGCACAACATTCAGTTTCATGCATATCATCACCACACCTGTTCTTGTTTTTGTATGACATGTAGTTTGTTGTTCATAAAGAGATGATGCAATATAGTGCCCAGTGCACTGATGTTAAGGCCTTGATATAGTGAAGTCGATTCCTTGTGACAAGGCGTTAATATATTCTTGCTAAGAAAATTTCCATTATATGGTTTTGCATTATATATATATATATATATATATATATATATATATATATATATATATATATATATATATATATATATATACTAGTGTTTAAAATGTTTTTATATTTTTGTATCTTATGCTCATCAAAGCTGTTTATTAGATCACAATTGTTTTTGATCAAATATTATGTTTTTAATGGTCAAATGCTTTGTTAAACACTGCAAAGTAGATGTATTGTTTCAAGATTATATCCAGCCTTCATGTAAATACAGTCATTAGAAAACGTAAAGGGTAAAACTGATCCTAGTTCATCAGTCTTGTCCTGAATGACACACATGACCCCATGTTCGAGATATTGATCAGTCACAGAACTGGAAGGGGCATAATTAGGAGAATACAAGAATACTAATGTCTTGACATCAAGGTCCTTATTTGGTGCAAGAATTGACATTTTACAGTGAGTCATGGCACTGTCTGCCATCTGGTTTGGGTTTCAAAAAAAAAAAAAAAAAAAAGGAATATTTATTTTTACCCTGGAATACCAGTGCTTACTCCTGTCAAATGGAGGCTAATTGCAATATTGATGCAGAATATGCAAGTATTATTCATGCTTCAAGGAAAGGTTGCTTTGCTCTAAAGGTGGCCTTATAGCATCACCCTTTCCCCCATTTATGGTAAAATACAGAAATAGAGAATAGAGATTCCAGCTCATTTGGTGGAAGAATGTGTGTTAAGGAACATATAAATCAGCCTCTAAAACCCTGCTCCTTACTTTTGTTATCTAATCTGAACCAGAATATGTACAAAACTGCACAAAAACAGGCTTGTAAAGGTTTCATAAAAGAAACGCTGGAGAGCTTTAAGGGGACATTCATTGACTTTAATGGGACGAACTGATTGCCCATATCTAATAGAAATCGTCGCCTTTGGCTAAAGCGGTGTGGAATTAGATTACACATGGAACACAATGCTTTTACTGCTTCTTAGAAAACAACTAATTGAATCTATGTAGAAGAAGAGAGAAGAAACAGGCAACTCAAGAGCAAATAAAACAGACTTTTAAAAAATTGTAGTAGTGATGGGAGTTGGATCAAACATAGTTTGAAAAGTCTTTTTGACAAATTACACAGGGTGTGAATTAAGAGGGGGATTTGGGGGGATCTGACCCTTCTAATTGTAGGGGGAAAGTAAGCAGTATGTAAAAGTATATAAAAACTTGCAGTATATATAAAAACTTTGGTGTTGAAAAGAAAAGAAAGGAAAAGAAAAGAAAAGAAAAGAAAGGAAAGGAAAGGAAAGGAAAGGAAAGGAAAGGAAAGGAAAAGAAAAAGAAAAGAAAAGAAAAGAAAAGAAAAGAAAAGAAAAGAAAAGAAAAGAAAAGAAAAGAAAAGAAAAGAAAAGAAAAGTCCAGCGGTGGCGCACCGCGTGTTTGAAGATAAGTGTGACATTCGGGGCGGAGAGGAACCTTCAAAACATATTAAGAAGACCAGGTTCTTGATGATCATGTAGATAATATCACGTGTGGATGAACTGGATGTTGGTTTAAATGCTTACAACTTATAGCCTCCAGCTGAAAGGAAGGGGAAAGTAAAACTTGTTGAGAAGCGGCACTCTCTCTCTCGTTGGATCAAGCAGGAGGGACGGATCATGTTGACAAGTAGAGTCATCTTTATATATTACAGACTCGAAAAGCAACACTTCATGCAGGCATATACAGTTAGCTACTCCATGAAGTATGTTGCGTCCAACGGAAAATACTGAGTGATTGTCACTGTAAAGTTTCCTTTTCCTCGTTAACCGTAACAGACCGCTTTCGCACATTCATTGTAAATCGTTTTGCGCGCTCGGTTGGTTAACAGTGGTTCATGGAATGCTTTAATGTCTTACAGTAAACTTTCGTTCCTAATTTCTTTCAGCTGATGAAAGGTGGGCGACAATCTACCTCATCGGGAGGGCAACTGCTGTAGCGTTTCCTATTCATCATCGTCATCATCATCCTCAGCAGCAGCATCATCAGCATCATCATCGTCAGTGCGCGCGGCACGCACCACACTTGCACCACATCCTCAGTGCCACGAAATCGCCAGCGCGCAAAGATGAACAACCTGCCGGAGCACAAACTGTCCTCGGTGGCCCCGCTGAATCAGTTTAACGTGGAGAAAAAGGAAGTTGAGCTGATCCTGGTGAAGGAGCAGAATGGGGTCCAGTACACGAACTCCTCTGTCGTGGCCTCTCCGAGCTCCCGCGGCTGCACCTCCGGCTCCGATGAGGATGTGGTCAGGGAGACCTGGGGCAAGAAAATGGACTTTCTGCTCTCTGTCGTGGGCTTCGCTGTAGACCTGGCCAATGTGTGGAGGTTCCCCTACCTGTGTTACAAAAATGGAGGAGGTAAGATCGGTTCTTCCATTTATTCTGAGGATTACCCTTTACACTGCTTTTTACAATACTAACTCGGATAAACAAAATGTGGGCTTCTTGATATATAATTATTTGTGGGAGCAGCTTAAAAACTTACATAGGTTGTTATCGCCTTTGAAATTCCATTTAAATATAGAAATTATGTCTCAAACTGTTACTAAAACACATTCAGTGTTTCAGAAATTATTTGAGTTTAATCTATATTTTTTGGCTGATAAGTGAGAGCATATATAAAATAGATAACTGTTATCTTAACATATATAAATATTTTGAAAAATTATCGTTTTTTAATATTAGCTGTAAAAAAAACCATGAATTACCCTATAGTTTACAAATATTTTTTTTGTAATTATTTTATTATATATTTAACAAAGCAATACATATACTTTTCAGTCAACGTTATATAATTTAATGACACATACTGTAGAGTTAGAAAACTGCCAGCACTTTGTGCTGTTGTCATTCATAAACTAGATGTCAGTGTCAGTGAACTCATTAACTACCAGTGGGCTGTTGTTTAAAAGTTTTGCTATCTTTTACATTTTATGAGTAACAAAATATATTTTTTCACTCTTTTTTCACATGTTGCTCAGGTTTGAACAACTTGTTTTTGTGGAAAAAAAAATCATTAATTTAAATTCATTACAATATTCAGTGTCCTGCAGTATGTTTAGTAAAATATACCACTTTTTTTCGTAAATTAAAACTATAGTATTAAAACTTCATGAGCAAAGACAAATATAGCATGGATCAGGTAGCTTTCTGATCATGGGATCAGAAACTTTCATGAGAAGGTAACATGTGAAATTTTTGTTTAATTTGATATTTCACCTCTATGTACAGGTGTAACCATGAAGAATTTTCCATATCTGAATACATTATAAGAGTAAAGAACTATGATTATGTCAAACTGCATCTAACTCCACCTTTGACTGACTATTCACTATGTTAGCAGATACTGTACAGTGACAAATGTCTATTGTTTAATGTGTTTCCTCAGGAGCCTTTTTGATCCCATATGTTCTGTTCCTGTTCATTGCTGGGATGCCCCTGTTTTACATGGAACTTGCTTTGGGTCAGTATAACAGAGAAGGAGCAGCTACAGTTTGGAAGATCTGTCCTATATTTAAAGGTATGCACAAAATTTGTAGACATAAAAGATGCTGAGAATAAATATACCAGGTTCACACATTTCAACACATTTAATTAATTTACTGCTCATTCTGGATGTTTCATTTTTACACTGACCCAACAAACACAAACGGGGTTAACTCAATGGTCTAACAAAAGCCAACAAATGTGTTCATTGGGGCAGTGAACTATAGGTTATACAGTGACTCTGTTGGGACTTTGAAGTTAGTACACACACTTTTAACTTCATATGCTGAAGCAAAGAGAGGCCTGAAACAGATAAAGTAAAACTTTTTCTCATGTAATAACAAAATATTTGTGACTTTTCTTCTCAGGTGTTGGCTACACTGTAATCATCATAGCTTTGTATGTGGGCTTCTACTACAATGTCATCATAGCTTGGTCATTGTATTACTTATTCTCCTCATTGACAAGTGAGCTGCCCTGGCTCACGTGTAATAACCCGTGGAACAGCCCCAATTGCACAGAACCACAACACATCAATGGCACCTTCCTGGGTAACAGAACCTCCTATGCCAAGAACAAGAACACACCGGCTGCAGAGTTCTACGAGTGAGTCTTACATTTATTTTTATTATTGTTTTTTGCTCTGTGGCTTTGCTGTTGTGCTTGAGTTGTTGTATATTCTAACAGTAGTATCATGAAAATGTCTGGAAATGCAAAGTCTGATGCAATATTAGTGTCAATTAAAATAATTCAGGCAGACAGTTGATAGGCTCTCTATTTAATCGACTGTGGTCTGCTCGAGATTTGCTTAAAAGTATGAATATCCTGTTTATAAAAAAACCCCTTTGAGATCATTATTGTTTTTTCTGAATGTTCACCTACAAATTAAATTTGTACTTACCCTCATTTAATTCCAAATGTGTATGTCATTCTTTCTACTGTGGAACATAATATACTGATAAGGTTCTGTTTAAAATAGCCTCTTTTGTGTTCCACAGAGGTAAGTAAATATAGAGATTTGGAACAACATGAGATTGAGTAAATATTGAATTGTACCCTGTTGCTGCAAAATTATTAGCTAACCAGAAGTGAACAATATTGCTTAAAAGTGCTCAAAATTAGGTCAGACTCACTGAAACATGTATGCGGCACTCGAAACTCTTGATGTAGACTGAAAGAAAGGCAGCCGCTTGCACTTCAAAGAAAAGCAGTCCTTTTCCGTGTCTAAGGGAAAATTTGGCTCCTCGTGCCAGGGGAAATCAGAAAATTGTGTGGAACAATGAAGAACCTACATCACTTGATGATTTGTTTACAACCGGTTATGGACAAATTCATAGAGACACGTCATAAGATTCTAGTGAGGGTTTCCATGTCTTTATTCCTTAAATTTACTGCTCAGATCTAATGCATGTTTGTGTATTATGAAATCTCTTAAAGAGTCTAACATCACTGGGGAATGTGGATGTGCATCCATATGTCTACCTCGTATGTGATAGATAATATATATTTGAATTCATCCAACCCTCAACCCCTTTTCCTTCTTTCTTGGTGATCTACCACTTTTTTGCACTCTCTGCTTTTCTTGTTCTCACTGTCAGTTTAGCTGTTTCTCTCACTTTTTTCCTCTCCTATGCTCTTACCATCTTTTGGACTAGTTTCCTACCAGCATTGCTTTGAAGTGTCATTTCCCCAGCTGTCTTCTGTGTGAGGGGATGTGGAAAGCTGTCATTTCCTCCGCTTTTCCCCACTCATGTCGCTCTATTTTAATAGTTTTCGGCCACCAGTAATCCTGCCTTAATGGGACAGCACTAAGGGCACTAGAGGATATTCATTACTGTCACACATACAGCAGACTCACATGCTCAGCAGGTGTGCCATATACTGAATATTAGATTAAGCAGTGTGTTGCTCAGTATAGGCAAAATGATGGGGAGCACTAGAAACCAATCACAGAAAGTGTTGTTGAACCAGCAGCTGTCTATCCAGAAGCCCCTGATAAAAACCCAGTCAAGTTCATTGGTCTTACACAAACCCTTCATGCCACACATCTTTCTAAAACAACCGACAACCAGACAAAAGCGAAATATGACAAGCTCAACAAAGCAAATTTCATCAGCTTGTGTGCCACCCACATATCCTTTGACTACGCTGTCTCTGCCAATTTTGACATGTTCGAGTCAATCACTGTTTGTTGAGTCTAATGAACCGTTACTGCTCCATTGTATTGTTTTACACAGCAGGTGTCCTAAATCTAATTATTCCGTCATTACTGAAATCTTGTTACTGTACATCACACGCAGTCTCAGATTTAACAACAGACTGAGGTCATGAAGACAGAAATAGAGGATTTAGAGGAAAAAATATAATCATTTGAGTAGCCAAGACAAAGATCTTCACCATACTTATTGTGCCTTCAAATAATAATCATTAAAAGTAATTAAAATAATAAATCAAATAAGCATAATAGTGAACCCTTAGAATATAAGTTCATTGTTGCATGCTTGTTTTATTTGAATTTTTTTATATATCATGATTTATTAAAAGTGCCAAATGGTTGTGTTTTAGTAAATACTTTTAAGAAACTACACATGAAGGTTATAAGTGTAACAAATGCTATTTATTTGCAGTGCTTGTTTGTTTTTAATAATTACAAAAATTAAAAAGGAAGGAAATGAAATATTAAAAATATAAACAAGGCTGAACTCATGTCAGCCAGAGGGGTCCATCACCACAATGAATGTGCGGTTTCACAAACACATTTTAGGACATCCTGATGCCTGTTATGAAAACAAATAGAATTTGCTCCAGAGTTAAGCAAGCTGTGTTGAGACCCCATATGCCATCAGAGTTTTCTTCTGTGGCCGTTGTCTGGATCAGAGAACATAGCTGAGGATATGGTGAAATCATAGGTGTTAGGATTTAGCTTGGCAAGGACGGGACATCAGATCTATGAAGAGCTCTAGAGGGAATGTTTGCCAAGATATTCACCAATCAAATGTAATTATTTAATTAGAGGGGGCTGTGCTCACATCTGTTCTGACCTAACCGCTGTCACTGCTCCCCTCAGAATGAAAAGAGTGATTATGTCTGGTTTTGAAGTGTCCAGGAGTGTTTGAGTTTCTATTTGTGTGCTTTTGGACTATATATTTAGGCAGTTACTTTTGTCATGTAACACAATGGTTTTATCATTGGCAAATAACAAAGCATGGGATCCTTTAAAGGAATAGTTTAGGAATAGAAATATAACTCACCTTAAGGCCATTCAAGTTGGAGATGAGTGTGTTTGTTTATTTGCACAGATTTGGATAAATTTAGCATTACATCACTTGCTTACCAATGGATCTTCTGTAGTGAATGCCATCAGACTGTGAGTCAGACAGCTGATAAAAACATCACAATAATCCACAGGTAACCCACACAATTCCAATCTATCAATTAACATTATTATGAAAAAAGATGGATGAGTCCTCTAGAAAAAGTGAAAAAAGGTTGTTGTTTTTTTTGTGCTTGTTGAAAAGTGCATTTTATACAGTAGGTTGATGCATTGTATAGCCATGTTGAAAGTTTTATTATACCAGTAGTCTACTGCACTAGTCAAGTCATGTCTGTTTTAGTTGAATACATTTTTTTAAACGGCATTATATAGAATAGTTCCTGGTGGGCAAGCCAAAAGATGACTTGGAAACCCCCTAATGCACTGTTGTTGTCTTCAACGTGTAAACATGTAGTCCTGTTTGTCACTGTTTTGTTAGTTTTTTTGGATATACTGTATATTTTACAATGTGTTTTATTCAAATGTATTGATTAAAATCTGTAAAATCAATTTTGCTTTATGACAACACACATATGTAATTATTAAAGATCTCATCAAAACTTTATTTACTAAAGGATGAGTAAAAAAGTCATTCCAGTAAATGAATAATCAAATGTGAAAGAGCTGTTTGTAAAAGTATTTATTGTCATATCAGCCTGGTATAAAGCAAGAGATTTGTATGTAGGTATGTTAAACGGCCAGCGGTCAACTGAAATGTCACAGAGAGTGGATTAAAGGTCAAGCTTTAGCAGGTCCCACCATGATGTTATTGGCAATGATGACGGGATTGAACTGTCTCCCGTCTTTTCAGCCCTGAGGGTTTGTCTGGCTTTCCTTCTCTTCATTAACTCAGTCACGATGGCTTCATCAATCCATGTGTCTGTGGACTTCACACTCACGTTTATTCCCTTATTCCCAGCGCGTGACCAAATGACTTGTTTGATGAGCAAGTTGAGCAATTCTCAAGCTCTCTCTCCAGCTTTAAAGTTTTCCATTTAAATATATTTAAAAATAGAAGCATCTTAGTTTAAATGTTACCAAAACCAAACCTGTGCATCTGATCCAGATTTAATCCATTACTGATGTCAAATTATGCTATGGCATATTTGAAAACTTCTCACAGAAATATGAATTATCACACATGTGGGAGATTAATCAGTTGGGCTGATCAGAATTTGAAATAGGAATCGTGTGGTAATGATACTTTGTCACTTGACAACTGTCCTAAGGTTAATATTCTGGGTCTTTCAACTTGTTTTTTTTAAAGTAAATAGACATGGCTCAAGTCTGCTTTAATTCACATCATGGCTTCTAAACTCAAAGCATGTTCAAACAGAGCAGCATTCGTTCTCCTTTTTTACAAGATACGTCTTTCAGAAGGAAAGACTACAGCAATGTTCTGGCAGTGCTTTAGGGGTTTGTTTATAATATAAGAACAATGGCCTGTACTGTTTCTGCTCTTTGAAACTCGCTGGGAGGTGCAGCACAGGAATCATTTAGATCACATTCTACAGAGACTCTTTTAACTGGGTGTATCCAGATATTTTGCTAGAAACCAGAAATAATATTCATCACTGGATGGTTGAGAAACTTTTGATCGTAACCATTTTTCAACCTTGTTAGATGTTAGAAGCAAACTGTAGGTCATCCCTCTTGGGGGGCAAGAACCCGCGGGAAAAAGGGTTTTATGGGTAATCTACGATCTGGCAAATCTTGTGTGTGACACATGTAGTATTGTACTGGTTTGGATCTACTAGTTGTAATGGTTCTGTGTCTGTGTGTTTTTGTTATGTGGACTCTTTGTTTGTAGTTGTACCTGGTTTTCTGTTTTCCATGATTGTTCTTACCTGTTCCTATATTCAATTAGGCTTTATGTATATGCTTTAAGGCCAGCGTGTTTCCAGTGTTCTTTGTCAGATCTACACAGTCGCATTGTTTGATGATCTTATTCTGTCTTCTTGTTTCTGTGTTCTTTTGTTATTTTTATATTATTATATATTTACAGACACTACATTCGAATCCAATGCCCACTAGTTTCTGAGTTCCCATTGTTACACTAGTTAAAGCCAAAAGTTTTTCTTCAAATCTACTTGGGTTTCTCTGAACATTAGGTTAGAGTTAGTATATAATAAACATCAGTTCAGACTAGACAGTCTAGTGGAAACAGCCGTAAAATGAGAGTGAGCGTAAGCATAACATATAAAGCACATGAAAGGGTGTAAGAATGTGCTATAAAAACAAAATACAGTTCCCTAGACAGAGTTGGAGTGGATTAAATGCTTTGAGTTGTAGATTCTTCATAGGATCTTCAGTTATTGGGGCACGGCTTTATCATACTTTGACTTGAGAGAACATCAATTTTATTTTGATTCATAACCCCTTTTCCAAGTATAATAAGAGCAGTGACGTCAAGTGGCAAGGTAACTCCCACTGTACATACTCCCTAGAGTCTTTCCCTAGAGAATTTCAGTGGTTTGTAACTCAGTGAGGCCCCCCACACCTCTGCATAGAGGCACCATATATTTATTCAAAACGTTTTTGTGTGCAGATGAATATATTTACACTATGCTCTTGAAGCACGACTAAGAATAGAGAACATTATAATAATGGATGTTTTGTTTGTTGGAGATCCATTGATAAGTGTTCCATGATTCGATGAGGAAAACCCTTCAAAGAATCTCCTGGTTCCAGGAGGACTGTGACCCAGGACACTTCCTTTACTACTGGAGAGCCTTTGAACAAGGCACACAACACAGCATTTCTCAACATTTATTTCTATTCAAACAGTCTGTCTATGAACAGAATCCATTGAAGTAGTTGTTTAATCTCACGTACCATTTCTCCTCCTCCAGGCGTAGAGTGCTGCACATTCATGAGAGTAAAGGCATCAGTGACCTGGGTCTTCCTCGCTGGGAGCTCACCCTCTGCCTTATTTTGGTTGTCTTCATCCTTTGCTTCAGCCTGTGGAAGGGAGTCAAATCCTCTGGAAAGGTGCAAAACTTTTTTTTTGCTCTTGCTGTCTATGACGAATCTAATGTTCATACACATTTTTATCTGTGGTGATTATTAATAATATTTTCAGTTCATGCAGCATTTGTCTTTGAAAAGCAATCTCAAGGCACTGTACAAAAATGAATGGCTCTGTATTTTTGTGTGTGTGTGGGTGTGAGTGTGTGTTCAGGTGGTGTATGTTACAGCTACTATGCCCTACGTAGTGCTGCTGGTGTTGCTGATTCGAGGCATCACCCTCCCTGGTGCAATGAATGGAATTAGGGCATATCTCCACGTTGACCTAAAGAAGCTCAATAATCCTCAAGTAAGTTCATGCTAATAGGGCTCAAACTATTTTATGAACTAATTCCAGATATATACTGTAGGCATACTTCATACATACAGTAGTTATACATACTTCTCATTTTATAGATGGATTGTCACTCATTTTTGTTTGCTGCAGGTATGGATTGACGCAGCTACTCAGATTTTCTTTTCTCTAGGAGCCGGGTTTGGAGTCCTCATTGCCTTTGCAAGCTACAATAAATTTGACAATAACTGCTACAGGTATGACAAATCTTTGATAAGTTTGTAAGTTTTCTAAAGGCCTATTCACAGTGCACTGCAGACGCAGGTTTTGCTGGATTCTACATGTTCAATCAGCAAAATCAAGCACCAACTAATGCCAAAAGATGTTTTGTGTTATATCAATTGGAATTAGTTGGCACTTATGTGAGCAGTATCTTACTTGAAGACATATAATGAGTTTTTGCCAATCCAGTTTGGTGATGCTGTGAAGCTGTGGCTTTGTTTGCTAATGGATTAAAGTTCTCATGAGAAAACCAGCATGTTGTTTCCTGAGATCAAAAGTTAGAAAAGGTTGTTAGTGGGGCCAGCAGGTGGCAGTCACCTTGTGGACATTGTGTATCCCAATAGTCTACAAAGTTTCTCAGGTTATAGTACAATATTCTTGTCAACTAGTGTCTCTGCAGATTGAGATGGTTCAACACTTGTTCAGTTGTGCACTGAGCATTTAACCGCATCATAATTAATGACACAACTTGTCAGTTTTTGATTAATTCCAGAGGTGTAAATTAAATATTTGAAGTGGGTGTAGTGGAAGAGGTGATTCCTTTCATGTATGAAGTGTTTCAAAGGTATAAAGAGGCAAAAGATTCTGATTCATTTATTCACTTAAAAGTCAATGCCCACTTTGGTTGACTTGTGTAAAATGACAATAGATTAAAATTCAAACATATTGTTAATGTACACATCTAAAGCATGTTAATGAATTAAGCCCTGTTGATTTCACATCACAATATGTTGACTTCTAAAGCTGGAACCCAACTGATCCAACAGGTTTTTGCTCTCCAGGGCACAGATGTCTTACTAAGACCTCAAATCTACAGTCGTGTCAAAATATTTGCTTTTGTTTCTAACAGAAATAAAGAAAACCAATGAAAATGTCAGTTTGAAATATTTTCACATTTATGTTTAACTGTCATTTAAGTGTAATATTCAGCAGCATTTTTCACCTCTTCAGCTTTTGGCTGGCATGACGATATGTTGCAAGCAGATGGCTGCTCAGATTTATGCGCTTCTTCACAGACTACACGGAATGGTTCCACCCTAGGACACAATTTGAAATGATTAAAATCATGAATTGTTGTATTCTTTCTTCTTGGATCTACTTTTTGTATAAATTGTTTGGTTATGAATTAGGCTTTTGTTATGTCTAGTCATTGCATCTGGCAGACATTGTGAGAACAAGGGAACAAGCTTTCAAAAAACATTGCCAAACTTCAACTTTACAATGCACAGTTCCTCTGCACAGGAACTGTCTAAATGAGAACTCAAAGCATATCCACAGTGGGGATTAGCCACAGCTTTGGCATCAACTCACTGTGGGATTATGGTGTTCAAGTCATAGATTCTGCTCAGCAGTTTTGAAGCTTCTGGTGTATTGTAAACTGTTATCTTGTGCTTTGTTGCAGGGATGCTATTATAACCAGCACTATAAACTGCATTACCAGTTTCTTCTCAGGGTTTGCCATCTTCTCAGTACTGGGGTATATGGCTCATCATCATCAGGTCAACATAAAGGATGTGGCCACTGAGGGTCTGTGACTCCAACAACCTCACTGTCCTGTTTTTATTTAATTATTTGTGTATTACTCAAACCTTTACATGTTTCTCTGTTTTGCATCATGCACTATTCTTTCTTCTTTTGTGGTTAACAAACATTATTTTATTTTTCTGGAGTTGTACAGTGTCCCTTTGCTGATCTGTGAGGTGGTTGTTTATATCTGTGTGCAGGAGCTGGACTGGTATTTATAATCTACCCAGAAGCAATCTCAACTCTACCTGGATCCACATTCTTTGCGATAGTGTTTTTCATTATGCTTCTGACTCTTGGAATTGACAGTTCTGTGAGTACAAAGTAATCTTGTTATTCTCACATAAAATTTAATAGACAAAAACAACACAATTACTAATGATTGATACTTCAACAAAAATACTATGGTTCTAAAACATATTCCCTTTTTTTAATGTAATGTCCTGTTTAGATGGGTGGCATGGAGGCAGTGATCACTGGTCTGTCAGATGACTTCAAAATCCTGAAGAGGAATAGAAAATTATTTACATTTGCTGTAGCATTTGGGACATTCCTAATAGCCCTTCTGTGTGTTACAAATGTAAGTTTGTTGGGCATGTTTTTTTAGCAGCCTAACAATATGAAAATACTCGTTTATATTTATTTTCTTCTCATATTATGAACATCAGATTACTAAAATCTATATTATATCCCTATTTAATTTGCTTTGGATTGTATTGTACTGTATATTTTTCTGTTTTTACCGTTTACAGGCAAAATAGATGAATACTCACAAATTAACATAAAAGCAATGAAATGATGAATTAATCAAGGGAAGTCCTTTATTCAGCAGAGTTTTGTCTTTGTCATATCTCGGTCATGACAGGGAGGGATCTTTGTGTTGACCCTGTTGGACAGGTATGCTGCAGGGACGTCCATTCTGTTTGGGGTACTGATTGAGGCCATTGGAGTATCTTGGTTCTATGGTGAGCAGATATAAAACAACATACATTCTTCTTTAAAGATCATCTTACATTCCTGACTCACTACTGACTGAAACGCTTGCTTCTACAAGAAAAATCTATGTTTTCTGCAATCTGTAACAGGTTTAGTACATGTCGTACCATTCCATTTGCACCTGTTTAACAGTCCTTAAGACACTAGCAGTGTAGTATGCTTAAGACAATTAATGTCTCAGTAGAAAGATCTCTTTACTGTCCTAAGTCTTAAAACACCAGAAGATGATGCCCATGGTCCCTGCTCATCTGCGTGAACATGCCATAGTCCTGCTTCAGTGAGACATGAGGACTGCAGCGCAGATGTTGTGGAGCAATAAACTGCAGTGCCCACAATGTAAGATGCAAAGGAGAATGCTACAGGGAGACAGGAAGTACAGCTGACCATACTTGCAGTGGCAAACCAGTAACTGTGTTACAACACTACTGGACTCTGAAGCAGTGGAAACATGTTCTCATAAGTGAATCACACTTCACTGTTTGATAGTCTGATGGGCAAGTCTGGGTTTGGCAGATGTCAGGAAAACATTACCTGCCTCACTGCACTGTGCTAACTATAAAGTTTAGTGAAGCAGGAATAAAAAGTTATGGGGCTGTTCTTCTGGGGTGGGACTAGGCCCCTTACTTCCAGTGAAGAGAAACCTTGATGTTTATCAAGACATTTTTGATAATGCTACGCTTCCAACATTGTGAAACAAGTTTGGGGAAGAACCTTTTCTATTTAAGCATGATTTTGCCCCAGTACACAAAGCAAGGTCCATAAAGACATTGTTGGATGAGTTTGGTGTAATTGACTGGTCCAGATATTTGTAGATCTGACCTTAACCCTATCAAACACCTTTTGCATGAATTGGCTTTCTCATTCTCAATTGCTCTACTGGATGAATGGACACAAAATCCCACAGAAACACTCCAAATTCTCATGGAAAGACTTCCCAGAAGAGTGGAAGCTGCAAAGGTGGGAACCACTCCAACTTGCAATGTAATGGAAGTCCCTTTTTTGTGTAATAATCAGGTGTCCCAATACTTTTGTCCATACAGTGTGTATCCTGCATACACGGCTAATTTTGAATGGTTATCAGAGTACAGTACAGTACACAGTGTTCAGATCATCATTAATATTGTATTAAGAGAAGCCTCAATTCAGAGAAAGGTACTTTCTCAGTACTTTTATTTTGAAATTATGCCCAGATGCTGCCAATTATTTATTTATTTTTTTGTGTGTGTTTTTGTACCATAGGTGTGGACAGATTCAGTGAGGATATTGAACGCATGATGGGCTTCAAACCAGGGATCTACTGGAGGGTCTGCTGGAAGTTTGTCAGTCCAGCATTCTTACTTGTGAGTGAAACGGTGGTGTATGAATATAACACCTGATGCAATTTGACTCTTAAGGAAATTATGTCTTTTATCTGTCTGTACACTGTTAGATTACACTTTAAATCTGTTTTGTCGGTTAACCTAAAATTGTACTCAATTGACCTATCTGTAAGTCCCTCCCCTCGAATGCAGATGAGCAGTCGAGTATCATTTGCACCATAAAGAAACATTGGAAGATCTGAAGCTCACATTGGTTTAATGGTGTTTATGCTAAAAAAATGGGAAAATTATGTGCCTAGGGCACTTGTAACACTAATTCCAGTTATCCTGACAGGATATCCAATGGAATTTATTTTATTCCATTTCCTAAATCCAACCAAAACAGAGCAAAATGTCTCTAAGTGTTCAACCTCAATCACAATGAAGACAAAAATGTTCATTTTCTGGTTGTCATGCTCTTATTAAGTTACAATTTTCTGCTGCTCAAGCAGAACATTAATGTCATTTTGTGCTTCAGCAAGGTATCTCTGGATAAAACTAGCTAACGTTAGTGTTAAAGTTAGTGAATCTATGCTAACTTGCAAAACTAAAAAGCTAACTGTTTTCACGTCATGTACCTTGCACAGTGAAAGTCAAGAACACATAAACGTATATAAGAGTGCCTCTCCATATTAATCCGGTTAAGTAAGGAATAATTGACAATGGCCCATTGAATTATTAGAAAATAATGCACAACCGAGGTGGTGATGCGTCATTGTAAGACAGTGAGCAACTCCGTTTGTTTGTCCAATTGAGGAACAACAACTAAGGGGGGGCGGGGCTTGCAGATAGGTCAATTGTGCTTGGATTATAGCTGATACAATTGGAATAGTTTCAACCAGTAAAAATAACTTGATTTATTTTCTTATGCTGACAAAACGTGTTCCTTTGTACAGAATAGTGAATCACTCTTATTGTTTCTAGTTCCTGACTTCTTTTTCCGTGCAGCTTGCGGTAATTGCCAGCATTGTTACCTCCGGCGACCTGAGATATGATGACTATATTTTCCCTCGCTGGTCAAATATGGTGGGCTGGACCATAGCCTTGTCCTCCATGCTGTTTGTACCAGTCTACGCCATCTACAAATTGCTTATAATTCCAGGCACCTTCAAGGAGGTTAGTAAACACTATAAGGATTTCTACAGTTTTTACAGCAAGTTATAAATACTATAAATGTTACCCCAAAATATGGTTTAATGCTATGGGTACACAAAGACACACATTGGCAAGAGGCACATTTATAGTTGAAAACAGAAAAAGAGAGAAGAAAAAAAAGATATATATATACATTTTCAGACTCACTGTTTCATATATAGCTCTTAGGTCCAGTTCTTAAATTTTCACTCCAGCAGAGTTAACTTGTAGCATTGCCTCTAACAGATTCCTTGTTTCATTCTCATCATACATTGAATGCCCTCAGTAAATCTGCTTCATGACTCCGTGTGGTCCTAAAACTGAGAGATGTTTTTATTTCTAAATGCGTCACTTCCCAAAGCCAGAAACATGCTATTAACATCTGGCTCAGTGCTTACACTCATATTTTCCACAAGCAGCATGCTATCTTAAATGGCTTCAGAAATCATCTAACATATGCAGAATAAAATGCCACATTGCCATCTGTTTCTGAGCCGATAATTAGGTTTTTGTTTAAATTTATGGTTCATTATTGCTGTGTGTTTATTTATGCTAGGCCAATCTTTGTTTTTAATGTCTTCCATTGCAGAGAATAGCATACGGCATTACTCCAGAACATGAATATCACATGGTGACAGAGGGTAATGTCAGGCAGTTCAAGGTAAGACAATACTAAAGGTAGTGTTTAGCAACAGTTATTTTAAGAGAATTACGTGTCACAGTGAAAAATCCTCACAGTTTTTCTATTGTACATGTTCTTGTTTTTCCAGCTCAGACACTGGTTATCCATCTGATGAAGGGGTCAGGTGGAAGTGCCATCAAATGATATTGTGTGAGAGAGAAAAGGATAGAGTGAAGTGTTGGCTTTGTTCATTTTTCCAACACCACACACACAGTACTGTCCAGTCTGCTCCATGTGTTCAGTGGTTGACTAGACATTTTTGGTTTAGAAAAAGAATAAGCCACCTTCATGTAGTACATTTTGTTGCTTTGCAGCCTAAAATGAAGACACAGTTTTTGTTTTATGCAGCTGTATTTACTCAGTGCAACATCTAACAACCAAGTAAAAGATAACACATCTCAAAAAAAAGGGGGGGGATGTAGTTTTCCACCTCCTCAAATGGCACACAAAACCTTTCAACCGTGAACAGATGTGGTCATTTTGATCAGCTCAGCATGAAAATAAATTTCCTAGAGCATTTCAGTCCTTGGTAGTGCAACGGAAGCAAACAATCAACTATCAAGGGTGTGATTCTTCTGGAAAAATCTGGAAATCCGGCTTTTTCGACCTGAAAATGATGCTCTCGTAAATCATGCAAAAAACGGGGTGTAGGCGTTTGCGATGGGTCGGGTATTGGTAAACAATGATCGCTCACCGCTGTCAACATTTTATGTGCCTTTGAATCATGTCGTCATGTCACTCCGCAAGTAGTCCAATAATTTGTCACGATTGAAGTTCAAAGTGTACGCGCACCATTCTGAATGCGCACACACCCACACTCATGTGAACAGCTTCAGTTGACTGACGAAGACCGTGAACACGGGTGATTCATGTAAGCAAATCCAATATATTGTCTTTCATTTTTATATGCAGGTCTAGTAAAATTTGACCAATCAATTGATCACTTTTGTCATGATTCCATAACATTAATGTTAAACGATTCTGGGCTAACTTAGCAAAGTAACGCCATGTTGGTTATGGCTTACTTCTAGCTAGAAAGTTTAGCAGCTTCTACAAGGCTCGAAATTGCCAACATTTTAGTCGCATATGCTCCTGAATTTTAATCTGTGCGACCTAAAAATATATTTGGCAGTAACGTTATATGCGCGGAGCATATGAGCATATTTGTCCATTAATGACTCGTCCGATTTGCGAACAAATGACTCCTTTGAACCGATTCACTTTAATGAATGCTTAAATCTGATCTGGGTCGAGTTTCCCGATAACAATGTATCTTAGCTCTGAAGAGCGCTCTCAACGTGCAAGGTTATAAACGCTCGCCGCAATTCCACGCGCTTTTCCCAAAAACTTTACTTGACATGAACGCGTTCTACGTGCTACTTAAGAGTCGCCGTCCATTCGCAAAATTCGTGCTGAAATATAACCTATGGAATCGTATTCTGAACGTTCAACCTAATAATAATCGTCTTCTGTTGTGAATTAGCAATCATAGAAGTCTATAATAAAGCACTGACAAAATGGCTGAACAAAAACACAAGAAAAGATACCTTTCAAAAATATAGAGGCAAATGAAGACACCATAGTAATAAGGAAAAACAAAACATCTGGGAGGACAAGAAATGCCCAATAAATGGCTAGTTTTCATGCACGTCAGCAGCAAGTTATTGACAGATCTTTTGGATTTCATCCCTATTTTGCCCAGTCTTTGAAGCATATTTCCCACATTACTCCTTTTATGATTTTTTTTTTGTTCAGTCATTTAATTTAGATGTTGATTTAAATTTTTCTTCCCTTTTTTAATTATTTAATTTATAAATTAATTTAAACAAAAAACAAGTACAATATTTTTTTATTAATTTATTATTATACTATATAAATTATGTGTGCGTGTGGTGGTGGTGGGGGGGTAAGTGCACCGTATAGTTTCCTGCTTTTTTGTCCTTTGTCGATCACACCTATGAACTATGGGCACCCATCAAAAGATCTCCAGCATAAAAGTTGTGGACAGGCCCAAGTCAAGAGAAGGATACAAAAAAATAAAAATGGTTTCATCAATGCCTAGAAGCACAGTGAAGTCAAAGAAGTGGAATTTATTTGTTGTAACACAGACTCTCCCTGGATCAGGACGGCACTCCAATCTGGATGAAAATTGGAGGAAAATCCACTCCACAAGAAAGGCCACGTGCAGTCACAAGTCACAACTGAGCAAAACGCACTTTGGAGTTTCTGAGGCAGAAGAGAAATGATTTGGCCTCTACACCAAACATTATGTCTGGCAGAAATCCAATACAACTCACCATCCAAATAATAGCATTCCTCCAGTAAAGCATGGAGGTGGTAATGTTCTCTTATGGGGGTGTTTCTCTGCAGCAGGGACTGGAGCATTTGTCAGGATAGACAAGAAACAACTAAAATTGAGGAAAATCGGTTGCTCTCTGCCAGAAAGTTGTCAATGGGAAGAAGGTTTACCTTCCAACATGACAATGACCCAAAGCACACAGCAAAACTGAGCAGCTCTGCAAAAGAGAGTGGGCAAATATTGCAAAGTTAGTAGAGACAGAGACAAATCCCAACAGACTAAAAGCTATAATTAAGCAAAAGGTGATTAAACAAAATATTGTTTGTTTCCGTTGCACTACAAGAATTTAAATGCTCCAGGAAAGCTCTTTTCATGCTGAGCTAATCAAGATGACCACAGCTGATCACAGTTGAAAGTCAAATGTCTTTGTGAGCCACTGAGAAGCTGATTAGTTACATCTGATTGAGTTTCAAGTAATTTTTATGATGGGGTGATCCTTTTTCCAACTCAGTGATTCTGGTTATTTATTTCTGACATGTTGGTGTTAAATCTTTCACTTGTTGAAAGATATAAAGTTATAAGTTGCACTGAGTTACAAAATTATTTTATTTTGATTATTTTAAAGTGGGGTTTAAATGGGGTGATTCTTTTCTATACCCACTGAATATCGTAGGGCAAAATAAATATTGTGCCTGTACTTCTTTTAAATCATACCCTTTGGTTTTAATCCAAACTCTCAAAAGACCTTTAAGTACTTAAGTTTTGGGATAAAACAGTTATTTTACTTTTTTTTTTTTTTTTTTGTCCAAGTTTTTTTTGTGATGGTTAAAAGTCATTGTTTGTGAAAGTTTAAGAAGAAAATCATTCTGAAGCTATTTTATTCTGTATGGCTTGGAAGTTCAGTGTGTGTTTATATGGAGTTAGTGGGTGTGACAGGTTAACTCGCACCCTATTTCACAGTGCAAGTTGTAGAGGTTTAGGTAACACACTGAGAAATGGAACCCCCCTTGATATTCCAAGAAATCTTTCACCTATATAACAGGTTTGGAGGTTTTGAGTCATTGCTACAGTTTACGATAAGGTGCAGCTGTGAGTTTGTACCTTGTTTCCCAAGAATGGTTTGGTTTTGCAACAGCTGGCTTATATCAAGGGTCCACCAAGCATTTTTTCAAGCACATCTTTTTTCTTTTTGACACACCTCACAAAGCAGACACACCACTGTGTGAGTGCCTTATCTAGCCATAAACTTCAAGTCATTAAGCAACTCATCCTCATGAGGAAAGTGCAGGGACGTTCTACATGACTAAAGCACCCATTTTGAGGTTGAGGATTTTTAATGTATTGAGTCAATGGATCAACATTTTTAGTTTTACTTGTGACATCCCTTGGATCAGAGCAACAATTATTATTATGATGACAAATTGAATACCTTACACAAGACTTTTTTGCCCTTTCAAGAGAATTACCTGTTATACATTCAAAAGCAAGCATAAGCTAAGACATAGAACATCATATTTTAAACTCAAGATAGTCCAGTTGACCATGTAAAGCAGCAATGTCCACAGTGTTCACAATACACTAGGCAGGGGTTAGCTTATTTAGATTGAATACTGTTTGTCATGAAATTGAAAATCTATTTACACTGTACACTGACAATTAATTTAATTGAGCTCTTGTGGTACAATCCCATTATCATGTGGTCCCTTTGAGAATTTCACGCCTTGTATGGGATGTGTGGTTCTGTGCGAGCATAGGTATCAGATTAGGATTCTTAGGTTTTCAAACCAGTCAAGATCAGTGGTATATGTGGTTGTCCTTGTTTGAGATGAGGCATACATTTTGTGGTTCACTGTGGCTTTTTTGCTTGAAGGAAACGTTTTAACATTTAAAAGTGTCAAAATCAACTCATGTTATGTTGGTTTGTGTTTTATTTGTGTAGAATAATTTGAAATACATTTTTTTTTACTTGATCACTGGTAGGAAGCAAACAAAATATATAAAATATAAAGAGATACAAATATATTCTTTTGTTATATATCTAATATTATATGTATCAAATTCTTTATAAAACGTGAATGTGAAACAATTTAAACAAAGTGTCAATTGTTATATCATGCTGTGTAATGTTGATAAATATATAAATATTGTAACCAGGAGTGACGTAACCACATGAATGTAAACGGAGCAGTTCTGGTATTTCTAAATGATGCTTACAGAATAATTTGTACAACAAAATTGTCCTTTTGATTGTGAGTGACAAATATATATGAAACAGTTCAAATATGCACACTATAACAATAAAGTCTTTTTCAATACTCACCCAGAAAGAAATCAGTGTTTGTCTGTTCTTATTAGAGCATTTTCTGTTGAGGTTTTGTTTTTACTACACCAATGTGACAGTGCTCATCATTTTGTGACCCTTGGTCATATTGATAAATAGACTACAAAGTGATATGTTCTGCTGAGCACAGGCTGACAGTGCGGTTTTCTGCCTCTCTCAAAAGCATTCTGCTTTTTGTGTGCATTGTTTACCTTTTTTTGCCGGATGCAAAGAACACAGAGCCTTAGCTACACAGATGCCGACCGTGTGTCCCCTCTCTGCCAAACAACACAGTATTTCATAAGCTGGAAGATTCTCCTCTTTTCTCTTTCAGTACATTCAATGAAAGTTAAAGTTAGATGGGTTGTCTGATCCATAGTGGGACTCATAATATCCACTGAACAGTATAACAGTCTGTTAAAACTGTGTTGAATGAATCTTTGCAGGACAGACACTAGACCAAACATTTTTATGTACCATTCTTTGTTTAGTTTTTTTTTACTGACAATCTATTGCTCCCTCTTTAGCATATATATGCTCATTAACTGCTTAATCAGACCTATAAAGCCTACTGTATCATTTGATACACAAATGTCTAAGGCCTCAAAATGATCAACAAGATCAAAACCTGTTAAACAATTTACTATATGCCTAAAGTCTGATAGGTTTGATTCTTTTTCAGCAAGTAAATGACCCTTTAGTGTAATTCTAAAAACATCCCCTTCAGGTTGTGGTTTGCATTGCAAGCTATCAGAATTTTGTCTTAATTTTTGGCTATATAATTATCAGCAACTGCACCAAGTTGCATATGTTTGGGCCTCTTATTAAAACTGAGAATCTCTTCGAGGCCAACCGATAGTCTTTCTCCATGGCCTCACCAAACTGCTCCCAGACCCAAGTTTTTGCCTCCACAACCATTGCTTGGCCTGCCGGTACCCGTCAGCTGCCTCAGGAGTCCAACAAGCCAGCCAGGCCTGGTAGGACTCCTTCTTCAGCTTGACGCATCCCTTACTTCCGGTCTCCACCACCGGGTTTGGGGATTACTGCCTTGACAGGTACTGGAGACTTTACTGCCACAGCTCTGAGTGGCCGCATTGACAATGGAGGCGGAGAACATGGTCCACTCGGACTGAAAATCTCTCGGACAGGGGGCTTAGCCAAATGTTCCCTACAGATTCCCACAATATGCTTGGGTACGCGGAGTCTGTCCAGCTTCCTCCCCCGCCATCAGATCCAACTCATCACCAGGTGGTGATCAGTTGACAGCTCAGCCCCTCTCTTTACCCGAGTTTCCAAGACATACGGCTTGTGCCATGTGCACTGATGGAAACCCTTATGCTTGAACATGGTGTTTGTTATGGACAAACGGTGACTTGCACTTGTTCAGATCAGGGAGGCCATTCCTCCCAATCACGCCCCTCCAGGTGTCATGGTCACTGTTGCTGCCCATGTGAGCATTGAAGTCTCCCAGTAGAACGATGGAGTCCCCGGTCGGAGCACTTTCCAGCACCCCTTCCAGAGACTCCAAGAAGGCCGGGTACTCTACACTGCCATTCGGCCTGTAAGCACAAATGACAATGAGAGACCTAACCCCGACCCTAAGGTGCAGGGAAGCGACCCTTTCGTTCACCGGGGTAAACTCCAACACATAGCAACTGAGCTGGGGAGCTATAATGTGGAATAATGTGTTTTTCGTCCCGGTCATGGAACACTGGACCATGGGTTCATGGGAGTTTGCCCAACCAATCCAAATGTGTTTTGTGGATTTGGAGAAGGCATCCGACCGTGTCCTTCATGGACTCCTGTGAGGGGTGCTTCGGGAGTATGGGCTCCCGGACCCTCTGTTAAGGGCTGTCTGGTCCCTGTACAACTAGAGCAGGAGCTTGGTTCGCATTGCTGGCAGTAAGTCAAACTTGTTCCCGGTACATGTTGGACTCCGGCAGGGCTGCCCTTTATCACCGGTCCTGTTCATTATTTTTATGTACAGTATTTCTAGGCGCACCCAGGAGCCAGAAGGTGTCCGGTTTGGCAACCACATGATTTTGTCTCTGCTTTTTGCAGATGATGTTGTCATGTTGGCATCATCAGGCCAGGACCTTCAGCGTGCGCTGGGACAGTTTGCAGCCAAGTATGAAGCAGCTGGGATGAGAATCAGCATCTTCAAGTCTGAGGCCATGGTTCTCAGCTGGAAAAGAGTGGCTTGTCCCCTTCAGGTTGGTGGCGAGCTCTTGCCTCAAGTAGAGGAGTTCAAGTATCTTGGGGTCTTATTTACAAGTGACTCACATATGGTCATGAGCTGTGGGTCTTGACTGAAAGGACAAGATCCTGGATACCGGCCGGCCGAAATGAGCTTTCTCCGTAGGGTGGCTGAGAACTCCCTTAGAGATAAAGTGAGGAGCTCGGCCATTCTGGAAGAGCTCAGAATAGAGGCGCTGCTCCTCCACATCGAGAGGAGCCAGCTGAGGTAGCTCGGGCCTTCTTCTTAGACTGCGCCCCCACAACCCAGCCCCGGATAAGCGGAAGAAGATGGAGAAATAAAACTGAGGTGTTTTTTCCCCACCTTAGTTGTGAGCGTTGTATATCATACTGTATGACTCACAAGTGTTCCATTTACAAATAAACTGATTAATTAATTGAAAAAAAATTCTGATAATTTTGTAAGGCTTTACAGGGTATGTCCTATACTAAATTACATTTTAAAGAGAGGGATCTCTTGTCAGTATTTCTAATTAAAAAACTGTGAAAATCCAAATGTTTTACATTACATATACATATATGTGTAAGTATGTATGTATGTACAGTATGTATATGTATATATATATATATATATATATATATATAAATTTAAAAATAAGGGAAGGACACCAATTTGTCTGAAAGACAGACAGACTACATGATCAGGAGACAGCAGGAAATAAAGGGCCTGAAAGGAGATTAGAGGCTTTATTCTGCTTCAGTTTCTAATCTTGGGAGAGAAAATAAGGAATGAAGAAGAGAAAATGACAAGCTTTTGCAACATAGATATGGATGCAGACTAGATGAAACAGGAAAAACATTATTTAAAAAATAATAATTAACCAACCAATATCAAAGTGTATTGAGAGTAAAAACTCCAATCAAACTTTAAACTGTGCTGAAAAAGATTGAGATTATCTTGTTGGTTGAAAATTGCTGCAACATGCTGACTAATAGATTTAAATAAAATAGATTTAAGTTTACTGGAAGGTCTTTGACTGTTTGGCTAAATATAATTATGATTATTTGTCAGACGTTTTGCATTTTTAATGTAAATGATTATTTGAATTGCATTAATTGTCATTATTTCTAATAGACGAAAAAAGTCCCTTGTGATTATTTTAGGTCATTCAAGAGAATGCTGAGGGTTAAATGAGATGTGAATGGTACAGTAACAGTTTGTTTAATGAATTTCTATGAATTATAATATAGCAATTAAAGCAACTTTGTTAGCAGAGACTAGGTCAATTACAAATTCTCAGGATGTCCAGTGTAGTGTTTCCCAGGATAAAACTATATAAACTAAGCATAAATATTAATTCAGCTGCAGGATATCTTTTATTTTATTTGTGGTTTGGTCATCATCCTAAACTCAGTTATTCTGGTCTGTGTGTCCTTCACTGATGAGAGAGAGATGACCTGTTCTGAACATCCGTACTCTGTTCTCCCAGTGCTCCTGATACAGGAAGATTTTCAGCACTGATAACACTTTCTCCCTGCCTCCTTTTGCTTGTGTCTTTCACTCTCTGTTGTCTTTTACTGTTATTCATTTTATCTGCTGTGGTCTGCCCTGTGTTCTTTCTTAATGCACCAAAAAGGTCAAAACCACAAACCATCATCAAATTTGCTTAGTCAATAAAAGTCAAGCCGACTCTCCACAGACAGCAGGCTAATTGCAGACTCTCTGCAGCTGTAATGCAATTAAATAGTTTTTTGCTTCTCTTCATATTGAGGGCCTTGTTCTCTCCTAATAATCCAATCGCTGAAGATTAATCTAAGTGACCGCATTGATAAAATCTATACTTTCTGTCAACAGCCAGAGAAGACCTAAATCCGGCATATGAGACAGAGAGTGTGTTGTTGTCCAAAGAAGATTAATTCAACATTTAGCAAAAGCCAAAATGAATAACTCTGTTGACAACAAGAAACTTTCCTAGTGGTAAATCATTTCCCAGTAATTCCTCTCATTATTTTTAATTAACAGATTGCAATTTTCCACAAAGACTGTAAATTAATTTTCAATTTAACCACCACTAACAAAGGATCACCTTAGAATCCATGTGTGCATTTTCTTCAGAAAAAGTAAATAATATGACTGCTTGTGAACATCTGACACTACAACAACAAAAAAATCAAAATAACAAAATAAAAAGATGTTGTATGATAATCCAGGTGCACTGTACTGATAAGAGGTCATTTTTTCCCTTCCTTTCTACCATCAAACAGTAGGTCACAGGTTCTGCTGAACTTAATATTAGATTTCTAAAAAACAATATTACACAGTTGACTTCCATTACTGTTTTCCCTTTGGAATAACATCTGCCAGTGCTATGGTTTTTTGTGAGAGGGCTGTATCTCTAGATGTTAGAAAACAGGGTCACTGCAGGGCATTTCCTCCCTTAACAGGGACTATTTGGGGTGTAACAGAGGAAGCCAGGAATCAATGGTCTTCTTCAGCAGAGTAAATACTCCCATTGGTTATTTTTGTTAGGCTGTGCCAGAGAGTAAAAGTACGGACTCCATAGTCCAGCTAGGGTGGATCAGCCAGTTACCTTTGCAATGTTGATTGCAGTTAACTGATGCTGGCGAACATGAGGGATGTTAAATTTTGTTTTCCAGTAGATGGTAATATTCCATTTAGTTTCCAGTGCAGTGGGCCAAACATGTTGCATGTGTAGCAGGACTGCAGCCCCCAGATAAACCTTGTTGTTGTCTGGAGAAATTCACAACAATGGATGCACTATTACTTTTTCCCCGAAGCCTGCATAAAAAAATAAAAAATAAAGTGAAAAAAAAATAATAATAAAATTTACATTTACATTAATTTACAATCCCAATGTTATATGTTTTGTCTCCTGGAAACTGTATATTCATACAAACATACAACTAAAGAAAACTAACTTTTATGTACCAGGGTTTGGTTTTTATTAATACAAATGATGATGCTAATTCATAATAATAATAATAATAATATTAAATTACTATAATAATTAAATATTTTATTATTAACAAAATCTATTATTATTAGTAGTAGTAGTAGTGTTAAAATTGCTATTATTAAAAATAAAACATCTAAACATTTTTAACACTGTGCATATTTAAAATACATAAAATGCAAGCTGAGAAAGGAGTTTCAGTGTTGCTCAAGCTTTAATTAATATTGCATGGTTAATTTCAATGATTCAAATATGCTTGAGAGCCTTAGCATTATAGGTTATCTTATTGTTGAAAGTGAGCAGCTAATGCAGGGCTGATAGGTTTCAGTCAGCCAGAAGAAAACCCTCTTACTGGCTCAGTGCATGCTGTGGCCGCTGCACACTGAGGAATTTACAGTAATAGCGACTGTGGCCACTGAGGGTGCTTTTAATTACCCACCATTCCTTTCTGCCATGATTCGGTTCCGCTCTCTTGGGCAAAGATTGGTGGTGATGTTCAGCTGTGTTTCCTGTTTACTTCCTCAAACAACAAAACTTTTGTGACTTCAGACAAAGTTCTCAAACCTCAAACCTCCTTCTGCAGACCATGCTCAACCTGTTCATTGCCTGATACATATTGCTCACAAAACAAGCAGTAGATAGTCACAGTGTGTTTGACGCACTTAGTAGTAAGTAAACTACACAAGTAGAACTCTACATTCTGCCTTCTTTTTAATGTCTGATAATTTTATAAAAATCTAAATAAATAAATACTTATTGATAAATTATAATTATATCTACATATAATTACCTCTACATCAACTCTACATAAAATAGTTTTGCTGTACAATTATTTGAATAGTACATTTCCATGTACTAGGTCTATTCATGAGTCATGGTATCAAAACTTCAGATACAGCTGCCTCTAAATGACATGTTAAAAACAACAACAACAACACATGATTGGTCTCTGCAAATGTTCTAAGTTACAGTCCTAGTCAGTAGTTCATGGCTATAATAAGCTGCTATGTGGGCCATATTTATGCTCAAAGTATTGGGAATAAGTGATATTATATTATCATTGATATAGCATCATAGTTTATGATCATATTTTGAATTATATTCTATTTTTTCTATTTTCTTTTAACTTTAGTTAAAGTTTTAGTAATTTTGTTGTGTTTTTTTATTTTTCTTAACATGTTTATATAGTTGTTATTTTGTTTTGGTTGTTAATTCAGTTTTAGCCATTTAATTTAAAAAAATGAACTAAAACAAATAAGCTTAAATATGTTTTATATTTCATTTGATTTTAGATAATATTTACTTTATTTGATGGATTTTTGTTGTTGTTTGAGTTAATGATAACAATAACCCATACAGTAGACACATTTGTAGTTTTCATTATTGAAACACATCTCCATATTGGAAAACGCATTTAAAGTTGAAATATCTGCTGAAAGAAAGCTGCTGCTGCTCTCTTCATATATGATGTTATCATTGGTTCCTGGAGAGTGTGGGAGATCAGAGCCGAGCAGAGGAAGAGATTATGCAAGATAAAAGCAGAGGCAGAGGACTTTTCACATCACAAAACCCTGTATTGCTGTGGGAATTTTTCTATCTCAAGGGCTCCCTGGTGTGTACGTAATTGGCAGTTGTAAACTGTTAGAAAAAAATAGGATCAAATTTTGAAATAATAGAGACACGCAGAAAGAGAGAGAAAGAGAATCGTCATATCTTGATGTTCAAAAGTGAGACACCCATGTGCGTTCATACACACAGAAGCCTAAATGAAGTTGTGAACACTGAGTTGGGTGTTTCTGTTACATGGTTAACGGAGAAGCACACTCAATCAAAGTTGTTTTTCTGCCCCCTAATAAAACAAGACAGCACAGAAGCACACTTGTCATCAAATAGACTCCCACTGAGGCTTAGGGTGTACTCACACTAGGCACGGTTGCCATGAACCGGGCCCGAGTACGATTGTACGATTGTACTCCCCCTCTGGCCTGCACTCACATAGGGTTTCAGCATTCGTGCCGGAGCACGCTTACTAGGGATGTGCACGGATAGTCGAACATTCGAATATTCGTTCTGCTCTAATTATTCGATAAATAAAAATGATATTCGAATTTCGCAAAAAAAAAAAAAAAAAAAAAATTCACAATAAAACCTAATTTGGTCACTTTCTGTGATTCTCCACGGCATATTTGAAGGTGTATGCAAGCAAAAAATAATTAATGAATGATTAAGGGGCCATTCACATATGGCGCCTAATAAGGCGTGGAAAAGGCTATGCGCTCCGCTTTCTCCTTCTTTCCAAAGGGCTCGGGCAGAAGCGCTCCTGAGGCGACGCGTTCTCTCCATGAAGACGCGGGAATTTCAGCAAAGGATAAATGGATTTGCAGCACAAAAAAAATCGCTTTCAGTAGCTCTGCTACTAAATTTATTTCACAATGGCAATCCATATACAGCTATGATCAGCTGTTCCTTCATCTTGGCTGAGCTTTCAACGTTGTTACAGGAAAGGATGAAGCTGAATGTTTAGTTCTTGTCACATGACCTGTGCTGCGCTTGCGGCATTCTGAAAGTTGAGATGTTTTTAACTCGATGCTGTTCGGACGCGCCTGGAAAAAACGGGACCGCGTCGCACCGCGTGCGCATCGCGACCGCGTCGCTTCCATTATGAGCACGCATACCGCGCGCCTACATTGGAAATAACGAACTTGAGCATGCAAAAGACGCGATATGTGAACGCCCCCCTAAAAGAACTGCGGTCTTCTAGTACTTCAAATATGCCGTGGAGAATCACAGAAAGTGATCCAAGAACATTGTTGCAGCATCTCTCAAGCAACGAATAAACACCGCTAACTTGGAGAATGCAGTGAAAACTCCTCTTCTCGCATCTGCCCTAGACCCTCGGCACAAACATCTCAGGTTTCTCGATGAAAACATGAGAGAAGTAAGAAAAAAAAAAAGAACATTTTCCTTGATGCGAGTGGTGCGGATGCAGCCGCCGTCACCAACGATGAAGAAGATGCAATGCCCACTCGTCAGAAAAGGCTGAGCCAGTTCTCCAGCGATGATTACAGAGAGTCCAGCCGAGACGAGTGGGAACAGTTCTTGCTGGAGCCATGTATTCCACCAGATGAGGATCCCATTCAGTGGTGAAACGAAAACACGAAGCGCTTCACAAAACGTATTCGCTTAGCACACCGTTGTGAGTCCCGCCAACGTCTGTGTCGTCAGAGCGCGTTTTCTCCGCGGTCGGCCTTATTGTTAACAGACTAAGGAGCCGACTTTCCCCCAATCATGTTTACATGCCCGTATTTCTTAACAAGAACATTTGAAACAATAGAAAAAAAGCAAAAAAGATTTGCTGACAGTTTAAAAGTTAAGTGTAAGCTACATTCTGTACAATAGCCCAATTGCTGCAGGCTGCTTTACGTTTTTTTCTTTGTTCACTTTTTTTTTTTTTTTTGCTTTTAATCTGTACTTTTGTTTGTTTGCACGCATTGTTAAAGGTTTTCAGCTACAAAACACGATGTGTAATGTTCAAGCTTATTGTAAGCTTGTTCAAAATGACGAAAACAAATGTTGCTGAAAAATAACGTCTGACTCATTAAACTTAATTTAAATAAACGAATATTCGAATATTCGTTTTTTGTGAGCTCAAATATTCGAATGTGATATTTGTGGAAAACGCCCATCCCTAACGCTTACGTCATTATGGTGCGACGGTTTCGGGATAAACAGGAAGAGCGGCGCTCTCTGAAGTCTGAACACAATGGAGTCCATCGCTCTGTTTTCTTTGTGGATAATTTTGTGTTGTTTGGTCCACGGTGGTCCACAGCCCTCTCACAGCCTGTTGTTAAACAGATGTGTCGCCTTAGTGGCGCGAAAATTTTCACGTAATCGTGCTGCTCGTATGAGGAGGTTTGCAAGGTACCAGCTGAGCTTTTGGAGCATCGCAAAACCGTGACGCCATGCGTCCTGTTCCGTGCTCCAGCACGATTAGCGCTCACACTGCATGCGAACCGCGCCCGAGTCCAACTGAACCGTGCTCTGGCCCACCTCTTCCAAGTGGGCCAGGGCCGGCCAATCGATCCGCGCCCATGCACGGTTCGGAGCACTCACACTAGTCAAACGAACCGCGCTTTGGTGGTCAAACGCACTCGGGCACGGTTCAAACTGGCTAGTGTGAGTAAACCCTTAAAAAGGAGACATGGCACGGAGTACAGACTTTGTGGAATAAACCAAAATCTACGACTAATTGGACTCTTATAACATTGGACTATAAATAACATTCTAGGAGCAATGGAGCATTCAGTAAATTATTTGGAGAAAATATGCTCAAACATTTGTCTAGTTGTCATATTGTGGTTACCACAGACCACAGTAACCACAGTAAGTAGACCAATAACAAGTTTAACTTACAACTAGACATAATAAACAATGAAGAAGGATGTACAGTCACTGTGCATCAGGGTATCTGAATCTGACAGAGTAAAACCCTGGGTGCTAGTCATTATGAATTTGAGAATGTCTGGACATAAATCACTTTAATACATTCAGTCCATGTAATCTGGTTTAAATGAAACTTTGAGTCTCCAGCTAAAGAAAAAAAAACTGTCTAAATCAAATAAATAAGTCAGTTTGCCAGTAACTTCATCTGGAATTGCAACATATTATAATAAATGATTTAAAAGGTACATAACATACACAGTTTCACCTAATCTCATGTTAATCTTGAGTACCTATAGTACTGCATCCTTCATATATCAAAAAAGTATTTAGTTTTATCATAATTATAAAGGAAAATACAGCTTTCCGATTCTTTCCAGAAAAAGCTGAGCTCCTTGAGACGTGCCGTGAGCAGAGCTAATACTCATGTTTGATGTTGTTTCCATTAACATTCACTTATGTGCTGATTTCCAACAAAATACAGAAATCTGATGCAATTGTACTTACATGAATGGGGTCTTTTATCACAGGGACGGCTCCATGTTTTAATAGAAAACGATGTGCAAATCCAGCGTCGACTTGGGCCTTGTTTATGAAACATTCGTCACTCAAATGACCAGAACACACAAACGCACTTGCTACACTTGTTGCTGTCGCGGAAGAACAAACTGCATCCACTGTTCATGTAACACTGGGTTCTTGGGGAAGCTGAACAAGGTAAACTTTCCCTCACATCCAAAAATGCACTTATTTGGAGGCATTCTCGAACAAATCCTATGCAGCACTGCCGACGATTTGCGTTGATGTGCGCGGTCGCGCTTTTCCGAAAGAAATGTTCATATAAGGACTTCCGTTCTCGGCTACGTCATTAGATCAACGATCGAAAAAAAAACAGCCGAAACTTGTACCAACTGGAAGTAAGATTTTCAGCACAGAAATTCTCAGTCATTCTTCTAAATTATTTTTTAAAACTTTGGCCATGTTTTGCATGAGAATCCATCTCTTTAACACTGTGAACAACTCTGAATACACGAAACACCATTGTAACCCCCCCCCCTTTAAAATAAAATGTAAAAGAAATACTCTGATGATCTCTAATTTGGCATAAGTGATTCAAATAATAAAAATTACAAAATTACAAAAGAAAGTAGGCCAAAATCTATAGCTGCTTCTAAAGCAGGGGTCACCAAACTCTGTCCCCCCTCAGTAAACCTGCCTGGAAGGTTCAAGTATACCTAAGAGCTTGATTAGCTGGTTCAGGTATGTTAGATTAGGGTTGGAACTAAACTCTGCAAGACACCGTCCCGCAGAACTGAGTTTGTTGACCCCTGTTCTAAAGCATACTCAAAGTCATTTAATGCTAATATTTAGTTCTAGCTAATCAAAATGCTTTTCTTATTATCCCTGTGCTAAATTGCATAATGCTCAGCCTTTTTGACCTGAAGGCTTGACTTCACAAACACAATAATTGATGACCGCTCATACTGGTTAAATATTTCTGTTGTAATTATGACAATGTTGTTGTTGTTTCCATTAACAGAAACTGGCAGTGTTGATATATAAAAACAATTCATTTTGTGATTCCATAATTCAAGATTCTGATTCAGGTATTCCCAAGTAATGAGGGGAAAATACTCATTCAGATTACGTTTTTATTTTATTTTAATTTTTTATTCACACTGTGGCCCTTTGAAAGTTTGCTGAGGCCCTCTGTTAAATACCACTGCCGTGATATTTAGCAGGCTGACTAAACTAAATTAAACTAAGCAAGCTACTGTGATAACTGCAAACTGAAAACAAAGAAATAAAAATATTTCAATTGATATTTTGTAGCTTTAGTTATACAAAATGTTATACAAAACATGAACTGACGTAATAACTGTCCATTAAATCAGAAAGCCTTTTGTAAAGCTTTTGAAGACGTTCTGGTAGTTCAGACTGTCCAAAGGAAACAATCACACATTCCTATCAGCTGTTTAGTCTGATAACATGTTCTACATTGGTCTGTTCAGTGGGGTTATTTTGATATTGCTTCAAAACTGCCTCAGAAATGCAGAAGGAAAGGTAACGACAGTTACTCATTATTACACCAGACCAGTGTTTGGCAATGGAAGCTCACTTGCTGTTTGTCAGTGAAAGACACCAGCTACAAAAGTGCATAGGTTTGTTTAAAGCTACATAGCACGCATGCTTCCGGTACAAATGTTTAGTGGTTTGTCTTCAGTGAAGGCCTTTTGACACATCTTAAGTGTCAAGGACATGTTATCACTGTTTTAGTTAATTTAATTTTAGTGTGTTTTACTAACTCAAGTTATATTATAGATGGAAAGAGTGGAAAAAAATGGTTTTGAAATGTTTTTGTATCAAAAGTGCATGACATTGACACTAAGAACATTTATAGAGATTGAACTCAAGAGGAAATGAGATATGAACAGTATTTTTCCCAAGGTTATTTGCCATCAGGCATGACACGTGTCTTTCACGTAAGCAAGTGCACGTCATTAAGAAACAAAAATGGGTGAAAGTTCATTTGCTCAATGGTGTTTATGAAATATCAATTTATCTGTTAACAACATCCTTTCCAACATTAACAAAAACTGTTACTATCTAGCAGTTTGGTCTCAGTATAAGTCATGAGATCACAGTGCAAGTCAAGCTCACTGGAAGTGAATTAAACTAAACACATAACATCCATTGTATTTTCAAGATACTTTTTTTCCATCTTAATACTTTTAAGAAGAGACAAACACTCCTTTAAGTCAGAACTTGCAGACTTATGTTCTTGTTCCAAACCTGAGACATGTTTGACTCAGGAAGCCCTCAAGAGCCAAAAAAAACAGCGAGACTGACAGCTTGGAGGGTGTTCACCAAATAACAGAGATCTCCTCTGAATCCTGTGTGAATGTGCTTCAAAAAATCAAATCAGTTTAAAGAGGAAGCATCAACTTGTCAATACACTTAAAATCTAAATATTTTTTTATAAATGGTTCTATGAATATTCTTATTAATTGTGACAACTAAAATTAAGGCCAAGTATGTCACCATCTCCTCGGGTTTAAAAGGTTGTGTAATGTCTCCTCTGACTGTCCAGCTTGGTTATGTATTTAGTAGTAACAGCAAAGAGGCTTTCAAATTAAAGTAATCATAGCACAGAGTAAACTCGACAGCAGTAATTATAGATTCACTGATTTCCACATTAAGCACTGGGATTGGCAAATGAGTGCTTTAAAAAAAAAGGCAATTCAATAGTTCATTTGGGGGCACTTCATTTTGTTAATTTAACTTTTGAGTTCACTTATACGTACAGTAGTACAAAACATTGTGGCGGGGGAGGCGTGGTTTAGTGAAGTCTGCAACGGGAGAGCGAATGACGAGCGGTGGTAAGTGGTTCAGGTGAGAGACAATTAACAGCTGGATCTCATTGCAGTGATTGGCGTGGGGAACCGGTATTTAAGCGGCACGACAACCGGCAAAGGACGAGAGAGCTGAGGACTCGTGGGGGAAAAGAGCAGAGACGAGCTGGAGAAACCTCGAAGCAGACAGCAGTAACTTAGCATGGAAGACGTTTGAACGTGTGCGCATGTGGCGCGACTTTATTTTTGTTTTGATCAATAATTACCCACGAGCCTCAGAACGCCGATCCCGGTCTCCTTCCTCTTTGATCATCTGAACCTTACCACACTGGTGCCGAAGGAGAATACTTCCGCCATGCAGTCTCACTTCGCCATCGACTTCGCCATTTGCGGACATTATAACATCGCTCGTGGGCCTGCATCAGGAACAATACAAAGCCCTGCTGGATCTGCGGGCCGACCATGAACACCGGTTCCAGGCCATGATGCAGGTCCAGCAGGAGGACCACGAGCTGTTCCGGAGCTTGCTGCACCGGGACGGTCGGATGGGTACGGCCTCCCCCAGTGCCCACATGCCGCTCACGAAGATGGGGCCCACAGATGACCCAGAGGCGTTCCTGGACCTTTTCGAAAGGACGGCAGAGGCATGTGGGTGGCCGATGGACAGCTGGCCCGTCCGGGTGATCCCACTGCTGTCGGGGAGGCCCAGAAGGCGGCACAACAACTGCCCACCCCGAACCTCCTGGTCTATGCCAACCTGGGAAGAGCCATCCTCCAGAGGGTCGGCCTCAGCCCCAAACAACACAGGCAACGCTTCCGGTCGCTGGAGCTGAGCGAAGCGGGCCGACCCTTTGTTTTGGTACAGCAGCTCCGGGACTCGTGCCGCAAATGGCTGTTGGCCGGAGGCAGCAACGCAGAGACCATCATCAATGCGGTGGTGCTGGAGCAGTTCATCTCCCGCCTCCCAAAGAAGACCGCCCAGTGGGTCCAGTGCCACCGCCCGGCGTCGCTGGATCTGGCCATCCAACTGGCGGAAGACCAGCTGGCGGCGTGCTCCGGGGTCGGCGAGCCCCTTCGTTCTGTCTCTCTCTCACTCTCTTCACCTGTCTCCCCCTTCCCCCCTCCCCCCTGCCCAAAAATCTGTCCCTCTCCCTAGGTCCCGTTGGGTGGGGCCACCAAGGCCCGGCCCCCGCTGGAGGATGGGGATCACCAATCCCCTGACCCACTTCCTGCCACTAGGGTGGCGGGGAGGCCCGGGCTGGCCTGCTGGCATTGCGGGGATCTGGGCCACTTTGTGGATAGGTGCTCGGTTATGGAGGTGGGGACACTGGTCCGAATCCCGGACGACCTGCGGGCTGCCCCCGATCAAGCCGGGATGTAACAAATACCCGTGAGTATTAAGGGGGGTACCTATAAGGCTTTGGTGGATTCAAGTTGTAACCAGACCTTCATCCATCTAAGCCTGATACAATCCGGGGCATTGGATACGGGCCGCATGGTTAAGGTGAGGTGTGTGCACGGGGATATAGTGGAATACCCCGTAAAGGCCATAGCCATTAAATTTAGGGGCCAAAAGCATAATGTGGAGGTGGCCGTTAGTCCGCGCCTCCGGCATCCGCTAATCTTGGGAACTAATTGGCCAGCGTTTCAGCATTTATTGGGGTGTTTGACAGTGGATGCCGTCGGGGGAAAGAACCGGCCGGGGGGCGGGGCGAGCGCGCAGGTGGGGGAATCTGTACCAGGACCTAGCGGGGCGGTCTCAGGGGATCCGAGCGGCGTGGTGAGGCTAAACCTTTCCAGTCGCGATGACTTTCCCCTGGAACAATCCCAGGACGAGACACTCAAACATGCTTTGGAGCAGGTTCGTTCTATCGATGGGCAGGTCCTCCACCCTGAGCGTCCGCTAGCCCATCCTTATTTTGCCATTATCAAGGATCGGTTGTATCGAGTGACCCGCGACGCTCAGACAAAAGAAGATACTACCCAATTGTTAATATCTCGGAGCCGTCGGGAAATGCTTTTCCAGACGACGCACTGTAATCCTATGGCGGGACACTTAGGAGTAACGGCAACACTAAATCGGCTAACGACCCGATTTTTTTGGCCGGGCATTCACGAGAACGTGTGCAGGTGGTGCGCGTCTTGTCGGGAATGTCAGTTGGTAAACCCACCGGCCATCCCAAAAGCGCCTTTGCGCCCTATTCCCCTAGTGCAGGTCCCCTTCGAGCAAATTGGTATGGACCTCATCGTGCCGTTAGAACGATCGACACGGGGACATCGTTTCATGTTGTTCTTAATGGATTACGCGACACGATATCCTGAAGCAGTGGCACTCCGCAACATCTCGGCAAAGAGTGTGGCGGACGCCCTGTTTAATCGAGAATCCCAAAGGAGATTCTCACGGATCAGGGCACCGCGTTTATTTCACACACGTTAAACGAATTGTACGGATTGTTGGGCATTAAAGCGGTGCGTACCAGCGTCTATCACCCACAAACGGACGGCCTGGTCGAACGGTTTAATCGCACATTGAAAACCATGATCCGGAAGTTCGTACAGGAAGACGCGAAAAATTGGGACCGTTGGCTAGAACCCCTCTTATTTGCTGTGCGCGAGGTCAGAGGCGGTTCCTAAAGAGAAATCCCTCGCACTGGCCCTAGGGCGAGATCACCTCTCGCCCTTGCAGCTCACTGACATTGCGCGGTTGCAGGTGGAATTTGCGGACGTGTTTTTGCACCTACCTGGTCATACTGACCTGATTCAGCACCTCATTGAGACAGAGCCGGGTGTCGTAATTTGCAGCCGGTTATATAGGTTGCCTGAACACAAGAAAAAAGTAGTTCAGACTGAATTAGAGGCCATGCTGGGGATGGGAGTAATCGAGGAGTCACACAGTGATTGGGCGAGCCCGATAGTTTTGGTACCTAAAACGGACGGCTCGGTGCGGTTCTGTGTAGATTATCGCAGGGTGAATGCAGTATCCAAATTTGATGCTTATCCAATGCCGCAAATTTATGAGTTGCTCGATCGGTTAGGTACAGCTCGCCTTTACTCAACATTGGACTTAACAAAGGGATATTGGCAGATCCCCTTATCTCCCATGTCCAAAGAAAAGACAGCCTTCACCACGCCGTTTGGATTATTTGTTACGCTTCCTTTCGGCTTGTTCGGGGCCCCGGCTATGTTTCAGCGCCTCATGGATCGAGTGCTGCGGCCCCATGCTGCATATGCCGCAGCCTACCTGGATGATATTATCATCTATAGTGAGGACAGGCAGCGGCATATGGAGCATGTGAGGGCAGTCCTCAGGGCGCTGAGATGGGCGGGGCTAACGGCCAACCCGAAGAAGTGCACAGTTGGGTGGTTGGAGGTAAAGTATCTGGGCTTCCACTTGGGCCACGGGCAGGTGCGTCCCCAAATCGATAAGACGGCAGCAATTGCGACCTGCCCCAGGCCCAAGAGCAAAAAGGAGGTGAGGCAGTTCTTTGGGCTGGCGGGATATTACAGGAGGTTTATTCCTCGTTATTCGGACCTCACCAGCCCGTTGACTGACCTCACTAAAAAGGAGGTACCGGATACGGTCCAGTGGACGGAGCAGTGCCAACAGGCCTTTACCCGAGTTAAGGCTGCCCTGTGTGGCGGGCCGCTCCTGCACTCTCCTAATTTTTCTGGGGGCTGGGCGCGGTCCTGTCCCAGGAGGTGGAGGGGGAGGACCGCCAGGTGCTGTACATTAGTCGAAAGCTCTCGAAGAGAGAGACTAAGTACAGCACCATAGAAAAGGAGTGTTTGGCCATCAGGTGGGCGGTGCTCACCCTTTTCTATTACTTCCTGGGGCGGGAGTTCACCCTCTGCTCGGACCACGCGCCCCTCCAGTGGCTCCACCGCATGAAGGATACCAACGCGCGAAACACCCGTTGGTATCTAGCTTTACAGCCATTTAAGTTCAAGGTGATTCACAGGCCGGGGGCGCAAATGGCTGTGGCCGACTTCCTCTCCAGAAATGGCACCCCGGCCTGAGTCGGGCGGTGGGGGTATGTGGCGGGGGAGGCGTGGTTTAGCGGAGTCTGCAACGGGAGAGCGAATGAAGAGACGAGCGGTGGTAAGTGGTTCAGGTGAGAGAAAATTAACAGCTGGATCTCATTGCAGTGATTGGAGTGGGGAACCGGTATTTAAGCCGCACGACAACCAGCAAAGGACGAGAGAGCTGAGGACTCGTGGGGGAAAAGAGCAGAGACGAGCTGTTGAAACCTCGAAGCAGACAGCAGTAACTTAGCGTGGGAGACGTTTGAACGTGTTCGCATGTGGCGCGACTTTATTTTCTGTTTTATTTTTGTTTTGATCAATAAATACCCACGAGCCTCAGAACGCCGATCCCGGTCTCCTTCCTCTTTGATCATCTGAACCTTACCACAAACATATTTTAAACTTCTCACATAAAGCTTACAAATTCAGTTGTTACATCCTTACTGACAGAATAGTCAGTGTTTTATTGTTTTTAACCCTCTATGGTACGCATTATGTTCTAACCATGAAATATTTTTTTTAAATAAGTTTTTATTACATGAAATAGCTTCAATTATACAAATCCAAAAAAGAATTTGAAAAAAAAAGGAAAACGTTGCCATATGGCAACAGTGTACCTCAATGGAAAATGGCCAAAAATGTAGTTTTTCTATTAAATTATGATTATCTTTTCTATTTAAATTGACATTTCTTTTAGATATTGATAGATTTTTATACTTGGAACTCATGCAAACCAAAAGTAAGTAGGTTCCTATCATTTAACCTTCAAAATGGTACTTAAAAGTACTATAATAATGCTTGCATACGGACAAAAAAATCAAATTCATCAACTATTTATTGTTTTACATCCACAAAGTTTCCAACAACAAAAACAAGTCTTTTTGAAAGTATTTTATACAAGTTAAGTAAATGTATGGTAGCTTGAAACATGCACTAATACCATGTAGAACATGAAAACATAAAATACAGGTATTACGATAGGCGGCTCCCTGAAATAAAGTAAAAAGTGAATGTTGTGACATTTGCCAAGTATAGTAACCCATACTCGGAATTGGTGCACTGCTTTTAACCCATCCAAGTGCACACACACAGCAGTGAGAAGTGAACACACCATGAACACCCGGAGCAGTGGGCAGCTATATCCAGAGCCCGGGGAACAACTGGGGGTTCAGTGCCTTGCTCAAGGGCACTTTAGCCATGGGTATTGAGGGTGGAAGAGATCGCTGTTCATTCACTCCCCCCACCTACAAATCCTGCCAGCACTGAGACTCAAACCTGTGACTTTCGGGTAACGAGTCCAAGTCTGTAACCATTAGGCCACAGTGTGGGTTTTCCCCTGTCTATCCATGTGCACCTGTCTCAATCAACTCATGTCACATTTCATGACATCCCATGAAACTGCAAAAAGCAGTTCCTTTCAGCTGTGATGCAAAGGTGCAAGACACATTTGCTGCACTTCATGCGGACGATCCCCCTGCAGCCAGGGTATTTGCACTTCCCTTTCTTCTCCATTACAGGCCAACTCTGCACTCGTCCTATTGCCCTTTCCATAAAATATAGCCGTATTCATTTTCTGAAAAGAAGACATAATTGTTATTTATACATAAATACAACTATACTACGATAAACACTTCATTAAATATCATTAATGAATCATTAAAAACTGTGATAATTTTATTCATGCTACTATCTATAAAATACCCCAATGGGGAAATATATTACTGCAATTCCACTGTGTTACAGTGTTTTGGGAGGATATTTAGTTTAAAAACAGCACATCATTGGCTACCTTAAGGCCTACCCTTTTAATTCCCATAATGTGATATATCATAGTTTTTTCAGAATAACAAATAAATGGGTATAAATTAATTGTTGCCATATGGCAACTCCGTACCATAGAGGGTTAATATATGTCATTGACTTTAATAAACCATCAAAAGGTGTGTCTCTGTTTTTGCCTTTGAAACTGGTCTTATGTGTTAATACTGTGCACTCAAATGCCCATTGTTCTTTGCAGAAAAAAAGAAAAGGAGCACTTTCTCATTATCACTCCATTTCATCTCTGTAAAACAAACATCTCATCTTTCTCAGAATCAGTTTCTTTTAAGTCACTCGAATGTATTTCATCAAGTCTACCAATAGCATCAGAGGAACAATCAATCCAAAATGATAGTCTTTTCTTGGGAGATTTGAATAAATCGGTATGGCAATCACTTCTGTTATCAGATGTCTAAATCACACTGCATGTCATTACATAATCATCTTCAAACACCAGCAAATGTGATTCGACATCACAGGGATTATGAGAAAAATCCATCAACATGTGAAAAGAGCAACATTAAAGGAAAACAAACAGAAATGGCTGGAGTCTGGATGTCAGGGAACACAGTGGTGGTGGACTGATTCAGATGATATCTTCATCCCTTCAGGCTTAGGGGACAAACAGAGGCACAGAGAAAGCAAAGAAAATATTTGTAAATCTAAACAAGTGTCTCATTGCATTTCATTTCATTTTAATTCAATTCAATTTTATTTGTATAGCGCTTTTTACGATACAAATCATTGCAAAGCAACTTTACAGAAAATTAATGTTTCTATAATATTTAGTAGTATCTTATCAGTGGTGACAGAAATGTACACAAAAAAATTATTAAAGACATAGTCAAACAGACAATGAACACTATTAACATCAATTATTATGATGCAATCAAATTTGGTAGTTCTGTATGTTGTTTCAGGGTTAGCAGAAATGTTCCTCTGAGGGATTGGCATCATCTCTTCTCAGGTGTTTTGGATCCAGACTGAAGCTTGTTTCAATCCTAGATTAATATAGAAACAAATAGAGACATAATTAGCGTAGCTGCTGTTCCAACCAAGTAAAATGTATTTGTTTAACACAAGCTAAAGATAAATAATGTGATTTGATTAGCTATAACAGCAGTACAAGATAAATCGATGCATTATTTGAATGCTTGGCCAAAGAGATGTGCTTTTTATCTAGATTTAAACAGAGAGAGTGTGTCTAAACCCCTAAATGTTAACAGGAAGGCTATTTCAGAGTTTGGGAGCCAAATGCAAAAAAGCTCTACCTCCTTTAGTGGACTTTGCTTTACTAGGTACTACAAAAAGTCCAGCATTTCGTGACCTTAGGGAGCGTGATGGATTTTAGCGAGGTAGAAGGCTAGTTAGGTTTGCAGGATCTAAATCATTAAGGGCCTTATAGGCGAGTAATGATATTTTGTGACTGATACAGAACTTAATAGGTAGCCAGTGCAGAGACTGTAAAATTGGGGTAAAGGAGCAATCTGTTTATCATATTTAATACAATCATATTTTCTTGACCTGGCAAGGACTCTAGCCGTTGCATTTTGGACTACCTGTAGCTTGTTTATTGAATATGCAGGACAACCCCCTAGCAGTGCATTACAATAGTCCAGTCTAGAGGTCATGAATGCATGAACTAGCTTTTCTGCATCAGAAACAGCTAAGATCAAGTAAAACAGCCAGACCTTCTGACCGGGTTGGTACTGGGGAGCCTCGGAACGGCGAAGGTCGGAACTCGGCCCACCCCAGGAATTGGTTCCAGGAGTTCTGGTGGCCGTGACAGAAGGTACGGAGGAAGCGTCCGATCTCCTGGATCTTCCTTTCCGTCTGCCCGTTGGATAGCTAACGGCTACCCCATAGGGTGGTAGCCGGAGGACAGGCTGATGGCCACACCTAGGAGGGAGTGAAATGCTTTCCATACCCGGGAGATGAATTGGGGGCCCCGATCCGACACTATGTCCTCTGGAATGCCGAAGTACCTGAAGACATGGTTAAACATCAGTTCTGCCGTTTCCATGGCAGTGGGGAGACCCTTCAGAGGAAGAAGACGACATGCTTTAGAAAATCTATTCACAACAATCAGAATACATGTGTTATTATCAGAGGGAGGAAGGTCGGTCATGAAATCCACTCCCAGGTGTGACCACGGGCGGTTGGGGACGAGCAGAGGATGGAGTTTGCCAGATGGTAGATGGCGAGGACTCTTGGACATGGTGCAGCTGTTACATCCACTCACGTACCTTCTGACATCCGAGGCCATGTTGGGCCACCAGAAGCGTTCCCGTAGCAACGAGAGGGTTTCATTGACCCCCGGGTGACCAGTGCCAAGTGATGTATGGGTGGCGTGGATGAGAGGAGTGCGACGTGTCCTAGGTAGGTATGTACTGGTGTCCTGGTGGGCAACCCGGCGGAGCGTTGGTAGGAGTTTCGGCTGGAGGTAGGGTTTCGGCAGACCAAGTGATAGGGGCAACTATAACTTTGTCTGGGAGGATGGGTTCGGGGTTCTCAGACCTCTCTTCGGGTGAGTAACATCTGGACAGAGCGCCGGCCTTAACATTCTTTGCCCCAGGGCGGTAAGTGATGGAGAACTTGGCTGCCCTAAGGTATTCCAGGTTTTTATGGTCAGTGAGAACTTGAAAGGGGTGTTTGGCTCCCTCCAGCCAATGTCTCCACTCCTCCAGGGCAAGCTTGATGGCAAGTAGCTCCCTGTTGCCAATGTCGTAGTTTACCTCCGCCGGGTTGAGCTTCCTGGAGAAGAAGGCACATGGATGGAGGCGGCTGGGCGTCCCCTGCTGCTGAGACAGGACCGCACCCGCACAGGGCGGTCGTAAAGGCCAGCTTCAGGGCCTGGAAGGCTTCGGTGGCGGCTGGAGTCCATGACAGGGACTTGGGCTTCTGACGAAGGAGGTTGGTTAGAGGACTGGTGATGGTACTAATGTTCTGAATGAATCGTCTGTAGAAGTTTGCGAAGCCAAGGAATCGCTGTAGTTCCTTGATGGTGGTAGGAATGGGCCAATCCCGGATGGCGCTTACCTTCCCCTCATCCATCCGGATGCCACTGCGGTCGATGGTATAGCCAAGGAACTGCACTGAGGGCTGATGGAATGAGCACTTCTCTGCCTTTAGGTAGAGCTGGAAGTCCCTCAGGCGTTGCAAGACCTCCGCAACGTGGCGTCGATGTTCGGCCTGGCTCCGGGAATATATCAAGATGTCATCGATATACACTAGGACGAATTGATGGAGGAAATCCCGGAGCACCTCATGCATGAAATCCTGGAATACGGAGGGGGTGTTTACTAGCCCATACGGCATCACGCAGTACTCATAGTGGCCAGTAGGGGTGATGAAGGCGGTCTTCCACTCGTCCCCCTCGCGTATCTGGATGAGGTTATACGCGCTGCGGAGGTCCAACTTGGAGCAATACAGTGGCACCATGGAGATGTTCTAGGGCCGCTGGGACGAGGGGAAGAGGATAGCGAAACTTCTGAGTTATCTTGTTCAGGGCTCTGTAGTCGATACATGGCCGCAAACCTCCATCCTTCTTGGCCACGAAGAAGAAACTCGAAGCAGCAGGGGAGGTAGATGGGCGGATGTATCCTTGAGCCAGCGCCTCCCTGATGTAATCCTCCATGGCCTTCTCCTCGGGAATGGATAGGGGATAGATCCATCCCCTAGGCACTGGTTCACCCGGCAGCAGATCTATAGCACAGTCCCATGGCCGGTGTGGAGGCAGCTTGGAGGCCCATTTTCGGGCAGAAGACATCACTGAAGGGGGCGTAGCACTGGGGTATGGAGATGGACTGGTTGACGACAGGGCTTTCAATAGAGGTGGTGTAGACTGGTAGTGATTCGGAGGGACGTTCCACGGGAACTGGACAGCCGGAGATACATGATTGAAAGCAGGCTTCACCCCACTTCAGGATTTCTCTGGTCTTCCAGGAGATCACCGAGTTATGCTGCTCCAACCACGGGCGCCCTAGGATGACGTCAGCGGTGGAATCCTCCAGAACCAGCAGATGAATGTCCTCATGGTGAAGGAGTCCATTTTGGAGGGAGATTGGACCCACGCAGTGGCGTACATACTTCTTGCTTAACGGCTTGCCGGTGATGGTGTGGATTTGGTAAGCGGCCGGCGTGGCCGGGGTTGGGAGCCTGAGTTGACGGCAGAGGGCGCCGGAGATGAAGTTGCCGGCTGACCCAGAATCGAGGAGGTAGGAAACTGGAAGAGACACATCAGCCGCAGTAAGTGTCACATCAGTGGTGAGTGGTTTCATTGAATATCGTGAAGGAAGGATGGCACTCACCATGGGACGAGGAGGACGGACGGGGCACCCAGCTATGGTATGCCCCGGGGCTGCACAGTACAGACAGAGATTCTGGGCCAGCCGTCTTTGACGCTCCGCCATAGTGAGGCGGTAGGAGTCCACGAGCATGGGCTCGCTGGCTGGTTCTGGGGAGCTGACGTTCTCTGGTCGGCAGAGCGGAGAGGAGGAATGCGCCTGGCCCTGGTGCTCTTCTAAGCACGACTGCATACGAGTGGCGAAGCGGATGGACAGCTGGATGAATCGCTCGAGGCCGATGGTATCCTCGTATGCAGCGAGATGCAACCACACTCTGGGCTCCAATCCTTGGCGATAGGTAGTGAGAAGGGCCTGTTCGTTCCACCCACTAGAGGCCGCCAGAGTTCTGAACTGCAAGGCATAATCATTGACAGACATATTCCCTTGTTTCAAGTTGTATAATCTCTCACCTATAGAGGAGTCCCAGGCAGGTTTGCCGAAAACTTCCCGGAAGTGTTCGATGAAGCTAGAATATGACTGGGTTACAGGATTATTCTGGGTCCAGAGAGAGTCTGCCCATTGTAAAGCCTTGCCTTGTAACTGGGAGATAATGAAAGCTACCTTAGCTCGATCCGTTGGGTAAGAGAGCGGTTGCATCTCCAGGACCAGTGAACACTGAAGCAAGAATCCGCTGCATTCCTCCGCCGAACCAGAGTAGGGCGCTGACCGTGCCATGGGACTGGCGTGCACGGCAGGTGAAGGAGGGATGATAGGATCCGCGGAAGTGCTCGCTGGTGGTGGTGATGCAGGTGCTGACATTAGTGTACGGCAGAGTGCATCTACTAATTCTTGGAAGGGATCCGTGAGGCTCATGCTTGTGTCTCTCGGTGCGGGTCCGGTCATCTGTTACGGATCACTCGGAGACAGAGGAGTAACAGATGAAAGATGTTATTTATTGAATGGACACAAGCAGAGGAGCGGGAAGTGAGGAGTGGATGGGTGTTGGGATCCGTGCCGGGAAGGAGGGTACCACACACACGCACCGTGGGGTCTTTAGGAGGATCTTGGAGGTAATCCTTGGAGAGAAGATGGAAGAAGAGTCTTAGGAAGTTATCCTTGGAGAGAAGGTAAAGAGGAGTTAGTCCTAATAGTAAGCGCAGGAGTGATCTTGTCACGAACGTGACCGGACAATGACTGGGTGCGTGTGTGTGGCTTTTGTGGTGCTGTGGTGGATGATAGGTGATGCGGATCAGGTGGTGATGATTAGTATTCAGGTGAGAGTGTGCGCCGTGATTGTGTGGAGGAGGAACCTGGCGTGTTTGTGACAATAGGTAACAACTCTTTCAGTAATTTAGTGGGTACAGGATCTAATAAACATGTTGTTTGTTTAGATGCAGTGATAAGTTTATTTAGCTCTTCCTGTCCTATAGTTGTAAAGCACTGCAGTTTATCTTTTGAGTGCGATGAATGAAGATGAAGTATTAGACGCTTTAGAACCTACATTTGTTATTGTATTTCTGATGTTATCTATTTTATCAGTGAAGAAATTCATAAAGTCATTACTATTAAACTGTGAGGGAATATTTAAATTGGGTGGCGTCTGGTAATTTGTTAATTTAGCCACTGTGCTAAATAAAAACCTTGGATTGTTTTGGTTATTTTCTATGAGTTTGTGGATATGCTCAGCCCTGGCAGTTTTTTAGAGCCTGTCTTTAGCTGGACATACTGTTTTCCATGCAATTCTAAAAACTTCCAAGTAATATTACATAGTTGTGATTGTTGCCCCTTTACCCTGACTGTGATAGAACATAGAAAGATGAAAATGCTGCCCAGTGGTAGGAAGCACTTCAAATGCTTTGATTAATTTGTGTCACATCCTGTTTACTGATATAGATTCATCTGATCGTTTATTATTATTATTATTATATCATATCCCACTATCCTATCTGTTTGTTTTCGTGACATATGAGCTCACAATTTCTCAAATAAGGAGCAAGTTACAAAATACTTAAATTCACTTCACACATTTTCAGTTTGGTCCTTATTCCATATACAGGTGCATCTCAATAAATTAGAATGTCGTGGAAAAGTTAATTTCAGTAATTCAACTCAAGTTGTGAAACTTGTGTCTTTAATAAATTTAATGCACACAAACTTAAGTAATTTAAGCCTTTTCTTTTATTTGTGATGATTTAGCAAAAACACACCAATTCACTCAACAAATTAGAATACTTTATAAAGACCAAAAAAAAAAATGTTGGCCTTCTGGAAAGTATGTTCATTTAATGTACATGTACTCAATACTTGGTAGGGGCTCCTTTTGCTTTAATTACTGCCTCAATTCGGCGTGGCATGGAGGTGATCAGTTTGTGGCACTGCTGAGGTGGTCTGGAAGCCCAGGTTTCTTTGACAGTGGCCTTCAGCTCATCTGCATTTTTTGGTTTCTTGTTTCTCATTTTCCTCTTGACAATACCCCATAGATTCTCTGTGGGGTTCAGGTCTGACGAATTTGCTGGTCAGTCAAGCACACCAACACAATGGTCATTTAACTAACTTTTGGTGCTTTTGTCAGTGTGGGAAGGTGCCAAATCCTGCTAGAAAATGAAATCAGCATCTTCAAAAAGCTGCTCAGCAGAAGGTAGCATGAAGTGCTCCAAAATTTCTTGGTAAACGGGTGCAGTGACTTTGGTTTTCAAAAAACACAATGGACCAACACCAGCAGATGACACTGTACCCCAAATCATCACAGACTGTGGAAACTTAACACTGGACTTCAAGCAACTTGGACTATGAGCTTCTCCACCCTTCCTCCAGACTCTAGGACCTTGGCTTCCAAATGAAATACAAAACATGCTATCATCTGAAAAGAGGACTTTGGACCAATAGGCAACAGTCCAGTTCTTCTTCTCCTTAGCCCAGGTAAGATGCCTCTGACATTGTCTGTGATTTAGCAAATTCCTTGACACATCTGTGTGTGGTGGCTCTTGATGCCTTGACCCCATCCTCAGAATCGATTTTTCTTGACAATCCTCATAGGGCTGTGGTTCTCTCGGTTGGTTGTGCATCTTTTTCTTCCACACTTTTTCCTTCCACTCAGCTTTCTGTTAACATGCTTGGATACAGCACTCTGTGAACAGCCAGCTTCTTTGGCAATAAATGTTTGTGGCTTACCTTCCTTGTGAGGGTGTCAATGATTGTCTTCTGGACAACTGTCAGATCAGCAGTCTTCCCCATGATTGTGTAGCCTAGTGAACCAAACTGAGAGACCATTTTGAAGGCTCAGGAAACCTTTGCAGGTGTTTTGAGTTGATTAGCTGATTGGCATGTCACCATATTCTAATTTGTTCAGATAGTGAATTAGTGGGTTTTTGTTCAATGTGAGTCTAAAGATATGCAAAATCATCACAATTAAAAGAACCAAAGACTTAAACTACTTCAGTCTGTGTGCATTTAATCTAATAAACAAGTTTCACAATTATTTAGATGCACCTGTACGAGGAAGTAGAGACCAGTGGCAGACAAAGCAGATTTTAGAGGAGAAAAACTAATTTCACGGGTTCACATTTACTTATAATTAAATAAAAGTTAAGCGTATTTGGTGTGCTGGCCGGGAAGAGAGCTCCGAGCCCGGCAAGACTCCCGAGCCCGGGGCACCCAGGGTCTGAGCTCAGTGTCCGGCCCAGCCCAAAGGGCTCCCCAAAAAGCAATTAGAACAGGACAGCAGCCAGATGCCACATTTACGACTCCCCAAAAAGCTGGGCTTAATTTTAGAGGGGTGCTGGATGTCCTTTGGTATATAATTGTTGCGACAGTGTCTAGGAAGAGAATTTGACTTCCATGGAAGCTTCTGAAAGTCGAGATAACGAAGGTCGGATGTACTGATTATTTATAGGTGTTTTTCTCTTGAGCTGTTTGGTAAACCGTGTAATCACTAATGATGGACTGACTGTGTTAATTATCCGTTCATGCTCCTCCCGAAATTTGTTTATGAAAAATCACTTTGAGGTAAGAATCAAATCAAAGTTAATCAAAGTTAAATTATGTTTATTGTGTGTCTTTAGATATTTTTTCATTCTTCATGCAGGTTGTTAGTGCTACTGTTTTGGCTGTTGGTTGTTAGGTGAGCTAGTTCATGGCTACTAGACTCTGAGTAGTGTTATCAATGAAAAGTTACTAAACACCCAAATTTTTGTTTTATTTATAGCCTATGTTTTCAAATTTATATGCCTAGTTCTTGATAGAGAAAGTTTTATGTTTTAGCATGATGTTGTATTGATTTCATGATTCATTTTTATTGGCTGTTCAGTAGACATATCATAGCAGCAAACACACTGCTATGATCATGCTGAATTTCTGACACTGTCAGAAAATTATCGTAGACTATCTTTGGTCGCAAGACTGTGACAACAGCCGTCTTTGAACCAACTCTCACTGTACGACATGGGACTACAATCACAACATAGGACCACAATCACAGAAATCACACTTATTAAAGAACCCAATCTTTCATGGGACAGCTGAAAATCTTTCAGTGTGTCTCGTTCTTTAGACCTTTAAGCTGCCTCAGTAGCCTTTCCAAAATCAGTTTAGGGGGGTGCCTTCATGAACAAACGCTGCCTTCAAAGTCCGATTGGTAAGGCAGTTGCTTAAGCTTTTGTACGCAGCAATTAATTATTCCCTACATTATTCCATTATTATCCACCTTTTTCTTAGCGAGCCTAGTGTGTTCAGAGAAATCAGCAAATTCCAGAAGATCTGGCAGAGGTAAGGCTGCTCTCGGTGGGTTCATGAGCGCTGAACTGCTGTTGACACACATGGAGCACACACCTCTGAAAACGTTGAAGCAAATTTTCAAATAGGCTTCATCTGTATCAACAAACCGCATATTTGAACACTAAACCACTACATTCTAGCCTAAAAAACTCTTAAAACTACATTCTGTTACACAAAAACAGTTTTATCTATAATGTTGTGTGGAATATCTCATGGATGAAAACACCTCTCAGCCAATCAGATTAGAAGGCCATAAAAAACTGTTTTATAAGCATTTTTATTCCATGGTCTGTCTAAATACTTGATTCTGATTGGCTGGCAGGTATGCTTTAAAACCGTTTAATAAACTATGTAGTTCCAAATCAGTTTAATAACATCAGTTTTATATTAATGTGCTGCTTTAATTGATGCACACACACCCCACTTGCACATAAACAAACATGGTGAGAGGGGTCAGAGATTGCAGATCATACTACAGACATGTAGTAACTTAACTGTTCTGCCCCTGTTCTGACCCTTGACTTTTATTAATAAAATAGCCTAGATACTAGATTGTTACATTATCTACCTAAACAACAATGTAAAATTGAAGTAAACATCTTCATTGTACATAGAAAGAGACACACAGACGCAGGTAATTCACACACACAACTGACATCTCTCTCTCGATAATTCATTAAAATAAATGCTATAATTCATTCACATAAATGTAGTTTTACCACACTATTTCATCTCGGTATCTGATTTGAAGCAGGCAGAATGCTAGAGCTAACAAGCCATTACTGATGAAAATAACTCTAATTTTTACCCTTCCCGGTTTAATATTGTACTGCTAACATAAACCGCTTTAGGTTGTAAATGCTGGTAAATGACCATGGAATAAGTGCAATCCAACTGCACTATTTCATCTCTGTGTCTGATTTGGACAGAATGCTACAGCTAACAAGCAGTAACTGACAAAGAACCATCATTTTACCCATTTGGTGAAATATTGCGCAGCAAAGAGTTCATTCTCGTTATGTATGGGAAAACAATTTTGCTGAAGCCTGATTTGTTCATGTTTGTTTAGCTGCACAAACCAATGGCGCTTCACCCAACCAGAAGGGGAGGGACCGACCGCTATATAAGTTGGCCCGTAGTGCCATTCATCCGATTATTCTCCTTCAGCGATGAGGATCATCTCTTCACTGACATTTCTGCAAGAAGAAGCTGTGGAAGAAGCTCCAGCTCTGCTCACCACCGTGGAATAAGCCAAGGCAGCAACGTAAGTGATCTCTGCAGGCATCTGGCATCAGGAGCAAATTTCTAATAGCAACTTCATCGCACGTTGTTGCAAATGCTGCTCGGCAGGTGTGGTTCATGCAAGAAGCTCTTGCACGATGAAGACGGACACAGCAAGTGCACCACCTGCCTTGGACACGCCCATGCAGAGGCTGCGCTCGCTGATAGCTGATGCTCTGAGTCTCTCTCGTCTATGCTCATGGGTAGCCTTGTTTCATCAAGGTGATTCCCCCTCCACCCCCCCCCCCCCAGGCCCTCCCTTATTTCTCCTCCCCTAAGAAAAAAATCAGCAGGGCAGCAGATCTTTTACAGCAGGTTCAGGTGGTTTCACGTTGGCTGGAATGGAAATGGAGGAATGGGGAGATTCCAGTGAGGAGCAATCGTCTCGCCAGCGCCCAGCCCCATTCTTGCCAGCCGTCCATGACGAGCTTACCAAGATGTGGCGCGCCCCCTATTCGGCACGACTGCAGCAGCTCTCACCACTGTTGCAGGCACTGAAGAAAGAGGGTACACTTCCCCCCTGGAGGAAGTGATGGCCGCACATCTGTGCCCACCATCTGCCCTCAGCTTAAAGGGCCATGTAGCGCATCCGTCTAAGCGCTAAAGGACCACCTCGGCCATCGGCAACAGGGCTTATACAGCAGCTGGACAGGCAGGCTCGGCGCTGCATACATTGGCGATCCTTCAAGTGTTTCAAGCCAAACTTCTCCGTAGCATTGACGAGTCTGGTCAAAAGCACCCGGAGGCTTTTAAGGAGCAGCGTAAAGCAGCAAATATGGCTCTGTGCGCTACAAAGGGCACAGCGCAGGTGATTGGAAAGACCATGGCCAATCTGGTGATGCTGGAGCGCCACCTCTGGCTAATGCTGACAGAGATCAGGGAGGCTGAGAAAATTGCCTTCCTCGACTCTCCAGTCTCTCAGTGGAAGATGGAGCCTGAGCTGAAACAGCACCCCAGGCTGGAGAAACGCTTCCCCTTCCCGAAGCATCAAGGTCCCCGCCCACAAATTGTTCTGGACCCCAAACCCCCGAAGCCTTCCTTTTTTCTAGATGAGCTTTTGTTTGAGAAAATAAAACCTCCTGCCTCCCATTACAAGGCCTGGGCAGCCATTCCGGGAATCTCAAGACGGGTTTTGGAAACAATTTGACGAGCTTAAGAGGCATTGTTAAAACCTCTGTCCCAGACAATGAAGCTATTGTTCTCCGGTAGAAGGTGCAAACACTGCTTGCAAAAGGCGCTGTGGAAATAGTGCCCCCAGCGAACAGCAGGTCAGGTTTTTTCAGACGTTATTTCCTCGTCCCAAAGAGAGACGGTGGGCTCAGACCCATTCTAGATCTGAGACTTCTGAACAGCTCGCTTATGCGCCGGTCGTTTGTTTAAAACAAATGGCATTATCGTCCCCATATCATATTTCCTTAATGTCTTGGTGTTAAACTTGGTGTCACGTGGATGGGAATATGCATGTAAATGATATGCAGATGAGGATATGCATGGTAAAAATAGACGTTAAAAGCTCCATATATGGTTATTTTTTAAGTCTGACCTGCCCTTTCTGGTGGGTTGAAGCATTGGTTTGTGCAGCTACACAAACGTGAACAAATCAGGCTTCAGCAGAATGGAAAAATCTCAGGAAACCGAGGTTACGTTAAGTAACCGAAAGCGTTTTAACTTGGCAAATGACCATGAAATAAGTGGGATAATCAATGGCTTACCACCGTTATCCCTTACATATTATTGCGTTTATGGAGCAAATATTCTGTTTATTCTTTACCGCCATAGGATAATATGTGCAAAGCGTCATGGGGACATAGGTAAAAGGTGGATAGTTGAGTGCACAAGCGAACAAATTCGGACACTGGAGAGAGCTGCGGGACACTCAGCAGTGTAATGCAAGCGCACAGTCCCTCTAGAAACACACCATGATGTAGGCTAACAGCCTCATCTGAGAGACACTAGTCCTCTTTAGTCCTTTATTATATAAGTACGTTTTAATTCCTGGATAGTTATTGAAAACACTGTAAGACTCTTACACAATGCTAGTCTGTAAGTGTGCTTGAAGGGGAACCAGCTAACATTTATTTTGGTTTTATTTGGCTCTCAGTGAAAAACACTCTTGTCAGTGAAAGTGACTGTTTAGATTTGAATTAATAGGACTGCAAATTCCTGCAAAATCCACTTACGGTGCAATTATATATATATATATATATACATATATATTGACTCGTTTCAGTAAATGTTTCAAAGCTGTGAGACTTGAGAAGAGAGGTTGAAATTTAATATGAAAACTGCAGGTGCAAGATAAGTCACTCAGGTGACTGTGTGAATTTTTATAAATAGGAAATGTTTTTCTCAGTTAGGAGCACAGAACTGATGGGCCTCAAACTTGCTTGGCCGAGCATGTCCTTGTGGCTACATGGTTCTTCACTGTCAGATCAACAGGCCATTTCAGACAGCCAGGAACCCTCTGTACTTCCTGGGAATCTGCACTTTATAAAATCAGCCTCAAAGAAGCAATTGAATTAGGTCTTAGTAGGAAACCGAATTTAAGATTGTTTTTATAAAAAAAATATAAGAAATATGATTGTATCTGTCCTTATGTAATAGGAGTGGGTCTCACTTCGTGTGCTTCATGTTTACGATACAGTAAACACCACTGAGCAATCAACGCCCTCTTGTGGTTGCTGGAGGAAGTAAGCTGATGTTGTCTTTAACCGAAGAACATTCGCGACATCTACAGTGCAGTAGTTTAAATTGCACTTTGATCTGTCTGAGAAAAAAAAGACTTCATTACTTATTAGATTTAATTATAAAATATTTATTATTAATATACAAGTATTATAAGAAATTATTTCATTTTGTTTGCTAGAGTGATAACATTGTGTTGATAACACTGGCAATGACACTTTTCATTACCGTGAATCTGCAACTAGTTTCAGCAATTATGTGCTTGGACTGAAGCCCTGAAGCAACATACCACATTCAGCAGCTATGTTTAAAATTCCTGGAACTAGAGGAGCTGCAATAACTAACAGCAGCAGTGTTAAAAAAAAATCTTCTGAATTTAAGAAGTCATTATTATACATAGAAAGGGGCCCAATCTGAGATAACTGCTCTACTGGGACATTATGGCATAATCAATGCATCCGTAAATACACTTTTATATTGTAAATAAGAATAACAAAATAATGACTGCATCATATTCAAATAAATAATTTAATACATCTGGTTTTAACTTTACTTATAAAATAATAATAATTAAAGGCATTGGCTGTGATTTCATTTTGTCCTGAATGTCAACCTGATTATTTTCATGAAATTACATGCATAGCTGCTAGTGCAAAATATTACAAAATGATGCTGACAAGACTTGTCTAAACTGGTCCAGTCCCATGTTAGTTTTCTTGCAGTAGCTTTTGTACAGAACAAATATTAAGGTTGAGTTTATACATAAAAACTAAACATAAAAACATAATTTTTTTTAACCAGTTGCTTCATATTATAATTGCATTATATTTTTGTCTTGTTCCTGTTAACCTGCACCAGAACGCCCTCGTCCTCAAAGCCTCTCCCACACGCACATGCCAGTGATTATGAATAGATTAAATGAAACAGGACAAAAGTAATCTTGACAAACTATGTATCATTATAAAGATCTAAGCCTCAAGCATCGACGACAGATCGCTGTTTTTCAATGGAAAGCTTATAAAGACTGTATTTGCTACATTTGTGTAAGCAGTACACATAAAAAAACGCTGAAATGAAATGAAATGAAAACGCTGTACATACCAGATCCGTCGTAAGTCATATACACAGCCACAGCTGTAAATCCCGGTTTAGTTAGAAAGGTAAGGGTCCACTGAACGACATCTGATGAAGCAGTTTAGTCCAACGAAGCAATAACGTTGTAATATGGATCATAATTCCTTTGTTTACATTTAATTTCTTCAGCGACAGAATTGTTTGCGTCCGTTATGGAATAACTCACGGTTGAAAACTGCGTCTTGGTAGTAAAAACACAGCACGGTTTTGCAGCGTACAGTGTCACAAACAGAGTGAGGCGATCCACCGGAAAAAAGAATGAATGAAAAATAGGCGGAAGATAGTTTATTTGAATTTGGCGCTCTCTCCTCAGAGCTGGTGACACGCTCTGGCGCACCTGTCAGCTGATGGAGGCGGAACTTACAGCGATCGCAAATTCCTTTCTTTCTTTTTATTTTAGAGAGTTTTTATATATGTGAGAGTGTGTTTTATGTTGAATGTGAATGTATCTGCATGATTACCATCTGTTTGAGTGCAAATCAGCCCAAATCAGCTCGCTATTACTGAATGGTCACGGCTATCAAAGTGAACGCATTTGAATAGAGAGAGTGGATTATTTACTTCGGCACATTTGTGTTATTACCATCTGTATAAGTGGCCATCAGCACTTATTTGCATCGTAATTCATTGTAAAATATGCATCTCTAGCAATCTCAGGATGTTCTATATTGGCAAACAATGTTAAATCTTTTTTTTATTTTTCTTATTATTCTTACTCAAATTATTCTTATTGTATTTTTCTAGTGCTCAAATAAATCATTTATATGATGTCTAAGTTTATGTCTAGTGTTTTATAATTGAAAAAAACTATGCAGTGGTATGTTTACTGACTAAATAGTTTGTAGAAGCCTTCAATACTATTGGGAAATATATTTTCTTATATTTCTTATATTTTCTTATATCAGACAGGGTTTCCTGTCTGAATGTGTAAAAAGAAGCAGCTCTGTTTATAAGAAGAAGCTCTATTGAGGTGCCACATTATACAATTTTTTCGGTTCCTAATGTGTTTTCGGGAGTCTCCTACAATATGATTACATGCATACAAGGTTTAATATCAACTAACTTTCCAGCAATTCTCAAATGATTCATTCAAAGCAGTTCAAAGATTCAGTCTTTCTAACCCCCAATTTCCACCAGATGCGTAACGGCTGCGTTACGGCGGCGGAGTCAGTAGGTTTCCATTAAAGTCAATGAGTGTATTTCCACTGAATGCGTTACAGCTGCGTTCCGACTCCGGCGATCCGCAGCCCTCCGGACCAGATACGCAGAGCTTCTATTTTTGTCGGATGCCGGAGCGCTCCGCAGCACTACAGAGCAGAGTACGCAGGACAGGAAGTCGAGTGACAAAACAGAACAGCCAGAAACAAAATAAAAGATCCGTTTAATTTTCAAAATAAAATACACCGCGCTCATATTTCCCTACACTACACCTTGAAAACGTCATAATGGGCGGAGACAGGCTTGTTGAAGTTTTAACCCCCTTGACACGATGGATGAAGAAATGAAAAGAGAAAAGAAAAGAGTTCTATCCTATACTCCTTCGGATGGAAAACTGTTCCTGGTTTGGTAGTTCTGTTTATAGAAACTACATATCGCGCGATCACACCAGAATTCGCGAGATTACATGGGGCATCGTGACGTCAGCTGTCAGTCATGACCGCAGCCGTTACGCAACAAATACGGACCTGGTGGGTATAGAGCTCCGGACGTCACGTGACCTATTCTGTTTACACCGCCATTTTGGCAGGCAAGAGGCGGTACGAGACCGAGCGTGAATGAATGACGGCAGCATGAGTTTTAAGGCAACAGAGTTCACTGCGCACTTTAATTCAAAAGATATAGAGCTGTACATAGCAAAACTTAATAGATTAAACATAACAGATCCCTATAATGCCCCCGGGGTGCTTTTCGTGTGTATTAATAAAGGAATTTATAACATTAGCTTTCCTGACCTACAGTATCCCGATGGCAACAATATAAGCTTATTTTAGGCTAGCTACATTAACATCTATTAATTTATCTGACACTTTAATCCAAAGCGATTTACAAGTAGCCCCAGTACTAACATTGAAGTTATTACGCAATGAACTTTAGTTAACAGAAACAAATACCAACGAACTTAGTGATCACTTAAATAAATCAGCCTGACAGAGAGATAAAATCTCAAGCGCTCAGTCAGTGTATTCAGCGAGTGAAAATAAATCTATGCTAAACTTAAACGTTACTATTAGCCTCTAATATACACGCTAAAGTGTAAAATCTAAGAATTTATTAGCCAATGGCTAATGGTGGACATTATTTAGTTGCCCAGAGTGAAGATTTAGTCGCATATGCGAGTGATTCACTCGTTTTGTAGAGGGTTGAAACTTAAACGTAATGACATTACAATCACCAGAAACCATATTAAACAACATGTTAGCTAGCCAAGTTACATTAGAAAGAACATACCTGATATGAAGTGGTCACTGCACAAGCGAAATCCATTGCTTGATGGCTCCCATCTCTCGGTTTTGTTGTGTTGGTTAGCACGTCTTATTGCATTGAACCATTTCAGTCGTCTACCAGGATCCTTCGGAATACGATAAAAGGATTTCCCTTTTGCTTTCCTCCGCCTGTTCTGGCATCCAGGCGCACAACAGCTGTCCACCATGTTGAAATAGTAACGTTAATTGTTTTGAATTATTATTCGACTCGACCGCTATCGATAACACAAAAGCCGTTCTGGCGCTCTCCTGTTTGCCTGCCAAAATGGCGGAGTTTAGATTGCGTGACGTCAGGCTCCGGAGCTCTATTGACATAGACATGTATAGAAAGGCTAGATAGCTTACCGGCGCTGAGAGCCAATGGGACCCGACGACGTCACACGGCGGCCATCTTAGGACAGGACCGCTCGTCCAGTTATAACATTAAAGTCTATTGTGCATGTAGTGCTGAAATAACTATATTTTGCTCAATTTTCAACCGATTTTCAAACGGCTTGGTGTGTCATAAACTTCAGGGATGCGGCTATTTAACTGCATACTTGTGAAAAATTATAGCCACGGAGTTTATTAAGAAAATAGTATATTAAGTAGACTAGACAGGTAAAGTACTAGGTATACCCATACACACACACAGTAATGATGTCAATATTTATAAGGTACATGAAACATGAAATAGTGCAATTTAGTTTATTACTAATATTTACATTATTAAATACATGTGTAAATTTATGTATAATATAAATCTGTCTCAAGTTGCCATTCTGTAAAATAAAGAGAAAAGAGATGGGTCTTTGTTTTTTTACTTAGGTCCAAAGGCACACAATTAGAAAAAAACTTACAAAAAAAACATTAAGACACAATTGTACACAAAACTCTTTCCATCAATACAATATAATCAATACAGCTCCCTCCCTCTCCTCCTCTCATTTTCCACAAGCGTAATCAGAAGTTCTGTAAACAAAAAACCAACAAAGTAATCCAAATGTAAAGATGTTTTTAAGAAACCAAACCACTTGGAAATCATGTGTAACTCAAAGCTATGTTGAAACGAAAGACTAACCCTGCCTCTCCCACCAATTTACAATTGCTTGGTGACTCACTTACGACCTCTTCACTGCTAGCCAGCAAATAAATACAACCACATCCACAATATGACATTTAGACAAAAGATTAGGTTGTCAAGAAACGTTGTTGGTCTCAGGAAACCTGTTAATAATTGAAAATGTCGACTGTGGTATCACTTTAGAGTAGAGGGCAGCCATGAAACACACAGCTACGCTGCAATGTTAAGCGTTTCTCAAAACGTGAAGCTACAATTTAAACATCGGCATCAGCACAAATCATAGCCACGTTAATAAGGTTTGTAATAAACCAAACCGTTTGTAAAACCGTCAAGAATTCAGCAAGTTACGAGCATTTTAGTTGGCGTATGTCACTCACCTTCCGTCCACAGCAGCAGGGAGCAGCAGCGCAGTCTCCTGACCTAAGATGGCCGCCAAGTGACGACACAGCTGACTCCGTCTTGAGCCATCTAGCCTTTCTATACATGTCTATGGGGGGGGGCGCTCAAGATGGCGATGTAAACGGTCGTGTTTTTATGAGCTGAGACAGAAATATAGGGTCCACGTAATTCAAGAAGATTTAAATTGTATGGTTGCTTAGAATCGCTAGGTATTCATTTGTGAAGGAACTTTAGGAGGTCTTTAACAATCTGTTTTGTTCACCTGATTGAATTGACGGACAGCGTGAAGTATGGAGGATGTAACGGCCAAAACTGTATGTTTTGCATGCATCAAGTTATATTGCGGTGTGCCCTTTAAGAGACTGATTGCTTGACTTTAAGGCGCTGTTTGGTGATGACGTAGAAGGACTACGTGACTGTGTAACGAGAACCACGACAGATAATAAGCTCTGCCGCTTGTTATTCTTCTGTCTTTGTTTATTTGTAACGCCAAGGAAGAGTTGATATCTCATGTATGAGAAGAGCGGGTTGCAGTGTACCAACCATTAAATGTGTGAGACACCAACTCCTCGCTTCATATCTCTTCATTTTAATGGACTTATACTGAGTTATCCGAGTCAAAGCGTTACAATTGGCGCCCGAACAACTGAAACTGGATCCGACATCTAAGTGGAACCTACTGCGATGAAATCCTAAAACCAGTATGGGAGTTGGCGAGACGTGAGGGTGTTCAATCGGCATAGTGGAAACTGCTGAGATTAGCTTGCTAATACTGGGTGCCATGGGTGCAAGAAACACCCGTATTTCTGCGTGAGTGGATGACGCAGTTTTTTGATGCGACGAGGACAGCGCATTAATCTGCAGCATTTGAAAGTTGTGCTTTTGGTTTTATTGGACATTTCGACATCGTTTACAAGCTGGTGGGGACGTTTTTTTACAAAATAGTTCAGTATGGAAAAAAAGGTTTATTTTTCTTTTTGAGTGATCTAATTGAAGTTTTCCCTGCCTGATTTCCAAGTTACAGACTGATCCAAGCTAACGTTACAAACTTTTATTTTATATATATATATATATAACCTTCCTGGGATATTTCAACACGGATTTTTGTGTGTGTGTGCTTTGACTTTGACTGCACAAGCGAACAGCAAAGGTTTTCTTTCAAAGACTTTTTGTGGGTTATTTTTGTGGTGCATTGGAATTGTGTTTTGAACATTTTGAGGAAAAAATACACCTGTTGGAACAGTTTTCTTGATCGTGGACTTAATTTACTTATGCTGGACTAAGTAATAGTTTTTTTTATGTATTTTTACATGGTCAAGTAATTTTACAAACATTTAATTCAATTTGAAACAACATTTTCTCTTGCTTTGGGCCTATTGTGGTACAAAAATATTGAGCTCTAGTAAAATAGACGATAACTAGCTCAGAGGGATTGTTGATGTCAGATTATTTAATTTTTTTTATTTTATTGATGGTGGGTGCATTTTGATAACAGGTTGTATTTTCTGGGTTGTATTTAGAATTTTTACAATCGCTTAATTGCTGTTTATGTTAATGCACATTTTGCTGTGATGGCTTCTCACCCAGACCTTGACACTGACTTGACTTACACATTACCAGATTCTGTCCCCAGACAAAGACCACAGTTACCAAAGCGTGTGAGCCTGGAGACTCAAGTGGACCTCCTACAAGCTGAAGTATCTGTGTTGCAACAGTGCCTTAACGATTCTCTTCAGTTACAGCAGAGGATATTAAGACGTTTTGGTCCTTCTGATGTCAACAACCCTGCGGCATCACATGTGCAGCTCCCTCCTATGGCCAGCTCTACACCACACATCCACATTCCTCCGAGCCAAATGCCATTACAAGGTACATCCACCAATAACTTTTCTCATACAAACGTGACTTTCTCACCACAACCCAATTCTTCTGATCTGAGTGCTACTAGCAGAATCCTCGCATCTGTACTGTACCAGTCAAGGCTTGAACCACCTGTGTTTGCGGGAGATGGACATGTTAACCCGGAAGATTGGCTACAATCTGTAAATGTGTACAGAACCTCCCTTGATTTAGCCGATGCTCAGATTCTTCTCGAGCTACCACGGTTTTTAGCTAAAGAGCCAAAGAAATGGTTTTCCGTCCTTGACTCACATGTTGTTACATGGGCCCAGTTCTGTGATTTCTTCAGGAAAGTCTTTCTTCCTTCCGACAGCCAGGAACAAATAATGAGAGGAATCTTGGACCGTATGCAAAGCCCTGAAGAGCCCCTGCCTACTTTTGTGGCTCACATGCTAAGTGAATTCAGAAAATTGAAAACTCCTCCACCAGAGCAAGAGCAAATCAGCCTTATTTGTAAACATGCTCTTGAAAAGTATAGAGTTGCTCTCTATGGAACTTCTGTTTCCTCTGGCATGGATCTTTTGCTTAGGGCTCACGAACTCCATGTGGTCCTGGGACCAGGTAAATGTTCTTTGCCTGCAATGCAGAATAAAGCTAAATTTGCCAAAGAAACCTACTGTTACAAGTGCTCACGCCCTGGTTTCACTTCTCGTACATGTCCAGACTGCAACTCACTTTCGGGAATGGGCCCACGACCAAGTGAGTCCCCTAATGCTCCTTTGGAACCTGCTCTTGATGCAAGTGTTACGAACGACCCTGGAAGTAACAATGCAGGGGAAGGAAATTCATTTGTAAGACACAAGGGAAACTCCAAAGGGGGGAGGATGATTCGAAGAGGCAATCCTCCCTCCAGAAGATAATTTCGCCTCAACCGTCTAATGCTGCTGTTCCAGAACATCCTGTCCTTTGCCATGTGGAAGATCCAACATCATCTTCCTTTTGGAACACTCCAAAAGAGTCAAGATTAACCTGCATGGCCAGGTGTTAGATGCTACACTAGACACCGGTGCATCGCTTTCAGCGGTACAAGCAGACATTGTTCAAAATCATGCCAAACTGAAGGTTAACATTAAACCATGGTCTGCTCCCCCAATCCAACTAGCAGATGGTGGGGCATGCCAACCCTTAGGTCTGACATGGTTGGCTTTTGGATTCATGGGACAGCGTTTTTATCACCGGTTTGCCATGGTCCCACGCTTACCCTCAACATTGGTTTTAGGGATGGATTTCATGTTGCGTGCCTCCATCACCATTCACATCCCATCCAGAACTGTTGTCATAGGCAACGATCCTTTATTAATAGAGGAGATGGAAGGTGGGGAAGTAATGGAGTCGGAAAGCAGTTTGTTATTTATGGAAGTCCCACCTTCCACTCTTCAAGGAAAGGTTGAGGAAGCATGTCTGAGTAATGCTGAGAAGGAACAACTGTCAGGGGTACTTGAAAGTTTTTCAGATCTCTTTGATGGTCGTCTGGGTCGCACATCACTAACAGAGCACTCCATTGACACGGGGAATGCCAAGCCAGTCCACCTTCCCCCTTATCGAACCTCCCCAGCAAAAAAGCGGTTGATTGAGGATCAAATAGGAAAAATGTTGAACGACGGCATCATTGAACCGGCAACAGGACCTTGGGCAGCCCCCGTTGTGATTGTTCAGAAGCCTTGTGGTGAACCACGATTTTGTGTGGACTAAACCAGCTTACGGTGAAGGACTCTTATCCATTACCAAGAGTCGATGAGTCCCTAGACTTCCTTTCTAGAGGAAAATTTTTAAGCACGATCGACCTTGCTCGGGGGTACTGGCAGGTCTCCATGGCAGAAGACTCAAGATCTAAGACTGCTTTTGTGTCACATTGTGGGCTATTTCAGTTCCGTGTGCTTCCTTTTGGTCTTTGCAATGCACCAGCGACCTTTCAAAGACTGATGAACAGTGTCTTGGCTGGTCTTATTTATAGGTGCTGTGCAGTCTACTTGGATGACATGGTGGTGGCTTCACCCACTTTCAAGCAACATCTCGATGACCTCAGGGAAGTCCTTTCACGGCTTAAGTCTGCTGGGTTGACCATTAAGCTGGTCAAATGCCAGTTTTGTCGCAGAGAGCTCACTTTCTTGGGGTACCGTGTCTGTCCAAGTGGCGTCCTGCCGGACCAGAACAAAGTGAAGGCAGTTATGGACTTTAAAACCCCTGTCAATGTGAAGCAAGTGAGGCAGTTTTTGGGCCTATCAGGCTATTACAGACGGTTCATACAGGACTACGCCCGCCACGCTGAACCACTTTTCGCGCTCACTAAAACTGATGCTCCTTTTGTATGGGACAGTGCATGCCAAGACGCCATAGACCTTCTGAAACGAAAATTAACCTCGGCACCTGTGCTAAGTTTCCCAGACTTCTCTCTACCTTTCTTTGTTCATGCCGATGCCTGCGACGCGGGATTAGGAGCTGCGCTGATGCAGAGAGATCTGCATGGCAGAGAAGTTGCTGTGGCGTATGCTAGTCGTGCCCTGCATAAATCGGAGAAACCTTATTCCACGCCCGAGAAAGAGTGTCTGGCCGTCATTTGGGCCCTTGAGCACTTTAGGCCTTACATTGAGGGTCTCCGCGTCACAGTCTTCACTGACCACAGTGGTCTCAA